>NC_057806.1:222303824-222521657 GCF_018294505.1 Triticum aestivum
CACGTCCGTCGGTGGAAGAAGATGTCCGGCGGCGGGGGGGGGAGAGTTAGGGTAGGTTTTGCACCGCGAATTTTGGAGGGGAGGTGTATATATAGGCATAGAGGGAGCTAGGAGAGTCCAAATGAGGTGCGGTTTTCGGCCACGCGATCATGATCGAACGCTCTAGATGATGGAGAGGGTTTAGGTGGGTTTTGGGCCAAATTGGAGGGGTGTTGGGCTGCAACACACACGAGGCCTTTTCGGTCCCTCGGTTAACCGTTGGAGCATCAAACGAAGTCCAAATGGTACGAAACTTGACAGGCGGTCTACCGGTAGTAAACCAAGGCCGCTTGGCAAGTCTCGGTACAATCCGGAGATGTTTAATCCCCACACACAAAAGAAAGGTAGAAATGACCAGCGGAGGAGAACGGAGCGCCGAAATGCAAAACAGACAACGGGGAAAATGCTCGAATGCATGAGACAAACATGTATGCAAAAGCAATGCACATGATGACATGATATGAGATGCATGACAATGATAACAACACACGGAGACAAAAACCCGAACCCGAGAAAATAAAATAACTTAACCCTGGAAACGGCAAGAGTTGGATTACATATTAGGTAAATCATATCCGGGGTGTTACAGGTGCCCTGCCACTGTCGCGCGTCCTGCACCTCACTCATCGTGCCACGTATTTGCACTAACCCGCAATAGCAACAACATGTCACGCTGGAGCCCGCAGCAACAACATCAATGACTCGTGGTATCTGCTCCACGTGGCGGAGCCGCCACTGAACCTATCGCTCCGTCTCTTCCTTGTACCAAACCTTCCTCCTGTTCGCACAGTCGTGTCCATGCCGTGCGCTACTCCCACCAGCGCCAGGCTGAGGATGTCGGGCTGGCGACAGAGTGAGGTGGCTACGAGCATGGGGTGACCAAGGAGTTGGCGAGTGTGGAGCTTGCCATCCAACTCGCGCTCCCCACACCCATCGCCCGGCATCCCCTATGACGACGGGGGAGATGTGGCGCGTAGGAGGGAGAGAGGGGCTCGGGGACACCGAGGTCGTGCTCACCTAGCCACGGCGCACCGGTGTGTGCTTTGGGCGGGGTGGGCGCGGCGGGCGCGCTGGCAGGGTGTGCGCGGCACCCTCTTGTTGCTCTCTTCATGCACCTCCACGGCGGAGTGAGGTGGCACCGGTCCTCCTTGCGCACGCGGCGCCCACCAGAAGCTCTCTCCAGCCCGATTGGTGGAGAAGTTGTTGTGCCTATGCTCGTCGTCGACGCCGGTGGCGGCCGTCCGTGTTGTGTTCGATGAAATGCCAAAGCCAGACAAAGTCGGACACTTTTTGAGACTAGTCAATGTGTACGTGCAATGCACGTTAATTTGGAAGTATATTAAGTGCATGTGGATATTATGTAGGATATTATTTGCGTGTTATTATATGATTAGCACTATATTTGGCATGAAATTAACTGCACGTAAAACGTGTTGAGCGCTTGACATTGAAGCAGTCTAGGTCCTTGGATTGACATGATTTGTTGGCCAAGATTATTTGGATCTGCCCCTTTGGGTCTTTTTATATTGGTATAGATGCATGCAGATATTAAGTAGGATATTATTTGCTTTTTATTATATGATTAGCACTATATTTGGCATTAAATTAACTGCATGTTGAACCTGTTGAGCGCTCGACATTGAAGCAGTCTAGGTCGTTGGATGACATGATTTGATGGTCGAGATTAATTGGATCTGCCCCTTTGGGTCTTTTTATATTGGTATGGACTAGTAAATGTGCCCGTGCGTTGCAACGGGACAAAAATATCACAGTTTTACAGTTAAGTTAGTGGCTCAGACATCAAATCTCATGATCAATGCTTAGCATGAATTTCTCTAAACCATATATCTATTTTACATCTAAGATGGCAGGCAACAGTACTCCCGTGATTCATTTTCTGTGATGCAACAAGAAATAGAGTAATGCTCTCATATTCAGATTGTTCAAAGGGCAATCAGCATGGAGTTCATCACTCAAAACAGATAGTGAATGATTATAATATTCTTAATAGTGAAGTTTTCGTTTCTCGTCTTGACTTAAATCATCTACTCATCAGGAAAAGCTAATTAGTGTATCTGTGAAGAAAATATTTTATTTGCAGCTATAGAAGATTTGGTGCTTCCTTAATGAAAACTCTATTGTGAACCTGCATTGCTTGACCAAGAAAGGAAAACATGAGAAACATGAGTTTGTTTTGGGAATTATCTCAGACATTTTCTTGGCAACTTGAACATTTGCATATCAAACTGCACCAATGGTACTGAATGTTTTAAAACCCGATGCCGAATAAAATAGTACATAGGCTCCAAATTATAATGGGGTTAGTGTACAGATCATCAATGAGAACATACCAAGATAGTACATGGAAGGCAATGCATTAGGTATTACTGACCTTCTGAAAGTGTAGTATGCACATCCTGAATTTCAAAACGTTGAGTAATTTGCTTGCTCCTGAGAAGATAAAACCGACATAAAACTGATTACATCCTGCAATAATTAAAATCAAAAGTGTCAGGTCCCAGTTAATTACCATGCTAAAATGTAAAAAAAACTAAATTTTGAAAGCAACTCAAATCAGAATGTAACAACAGATAGTGTTATTATCCCATTACAAGTTCAGCACCCAAGCATACCCCTTTTGGCCGGCCTCCCAACATCAAGGATAAGTTGTAGAAAGCAATGTTCAGAAGGGCTTAATTTTTTCATAATAGGCATGCAAATTAATGAAGGAAATATGCCCTAGAGGCAATAATAAAGTTGTTATTTATATGTCATTATATCATGATAAATGTTTATTATTCATGCTAGAATTGTATTAACCGGAAACTTAGTACATGTGTGAATACATAGACAAACTGTGTGTCCCTAGTGTGCCTCTACTTGACTAGCTCATTAATCAAAGATGGTTAAGTTTCCTGACCATAGACATATGTTGTCATTTGATGAACGGGATCACATCATTAGAGCATGATGTGATGGACAAGACCCATCTGTTAGCTTAGCATAGTCATGGTTTAGTTTTATTGCTATTGCTTTCTTCATGACTTATACATGTTCCTCTGGCTATGAGATTATGCAACTCCCGAATACCGGAGGAACACCTTGTGAGCTATCAAACGTCACAACGTAATTGGGTGATTATAAAGATGCTCTAAAGGTGTCTCCGGTGGTGTTTGTTGAGTTCGCATAGATCAAGATTAGGATTTGTCACTCCGTGTATCGGAGAAGTATCTCTGGGCCCTCTCGGTAATGCACATCACTATAAGCCTCGCAAGGAATGTGACTAATGAGTTAGTTGAGGGATGATGCATTACGGAATGAGTAAAGAGACTTGCCGGTAACGAGATTGAACTGAATCTCGGACAAGTAACATACCAATGACAAAGGGAATAACGTATGTTGTTATGAGGTTTGACCGATAAAGATCTTCGTAGAATATGTAGGAGCCAATATGAGCATCCAGGTTCCACTATTGGTTATTGACCTGAGATGTGTCTCGGTCATGTCTACATAGTTGTCGAACCCATAGGGTCCGCACGCTTAACGTTCGATGACGATTGTATTATGAGTTATGTGATTTGATGACCGAAGCTTGTTCGGACTCCCGTATGAGATCACGGACATGACGAGGAGTCTCGAAATGGTCGAGAGGTAAAAATTCATATATTGGAAGGTTGCATTTGGATATCGGAATGGTTCTGAGTGGTTCGGGCATTTTTCTAGAGTACCGGGAGGTTACCGGAACCCCCCGGGAGAAGTTATGGGCCTTATGGGCGATAAGAGGGAAGCACACCAGCGCACAAAGGGCTGGTACGCCCCCCTTGGGCAGGATGCCGATTAGGACTCGGAGTAGGGGGCCGGCTCCCCTTTCCTTCTCCTTCTCCCTTCCCCCTTTCCTACTTTGTGTGGGAGGTGGAATGCTACTAGGACTAGGGAGTCCTAGTACTACTCCACACCTTGGCGCGCGCCCCTAGGGCCGGCTGCCTCTCCCTCTCCCTCCTTTATATACGGAGGAAGGGGCACCCCAAAGACACACAAGTTGACCTTTTAGCCGTGTGCGGTGCCCCCCTCCACAGTTACACACCTCGGTCATATCATTGTAGTGCTTAGGTGAAGCCCTGCATCAGTAACATATCACTGTCGCCACACCATCGTGCTGATGGAACTCTCCCTCGGCCTCAACTGGATCAAGAGTTCGAGGGACGTCATCGAGCTGAACGTGTGCTGATCGTGGAGGTGTCGTACGTCCAGTACTTGGATCGGTTGGATCACGAAGACGTTCGACTCCATCAACCGTGTTACTATCTGCTTTTGGTCTACGAGGGTACGTGGACACACTCTCCCCGCTTGTTGCTATAATTCTCCTAGATAGATCTTGCGATCGTAGGAAAATTTTGTAATACTACGTTCCCCAACAGTGGTATCAGAGCCAGGTCTATGCGTTGATGTTATATGCACGAGTAGAACACAATGAGTTGTGGGGGATAATAGTCATACTGCTTACCAGCAACGTCTTACTTTGATTTGGCGGTATTGTTGGATGAAGCGGCCCGGGCCGACATTACATGACCGCGTTCATGAGACTGGTTCTACCGACATGCTTCGCACACAGGTGGCTAGCGGGTATCTGTTTCTCCAACTTTAGTTGAATCGAGTTTGACTACGCCCGGTCCTTGTTGAAGGTTAAAACACCACACTTGACGAAAAATCGTTGTGGTTTTTATGCGTAGGTAAGAACGGTTCTTGCTAGAAGCCGTAGCAGCCACGTAAAACTTGCAACAACAAAGTAGAGGACGTCTAACTTGTTTTTGCAGGGCATGTTGTGATGTGATATGGTCAAGACGTGATGAGATATAAATTGTTGTATGAGATGATCATGTTTAGTAACCGTTATTGGCAACTGGCAGGAGCCTTATGGTTGTTTCTTTATTGTATGAAATGCAATTGCGATGTAATTGCTTTACTTTATCACTAAGCGGTAGCGATAGTCGTAGAAGCAATAGTTTGCGAGACGACAACGATGCTACGATGGAGATCAAGGTGTCAAGCCGGTGACGATGGTGATCATGACGGTGCTTTGGAGATGGAGATCAAAGGCACAAGATTATGATGGCCATATCATATCACTTATTTTGATTGCATGTGATGTTTATCTTTTATGCATCTTATTTTGCTTAGTACGGCGGTAGCATTATAAGATGACCCCTCACTAAATTTCAAGGTATAAGTGTTCTCCCTGAGTATGCAACGTTGCAACAGTTCATCGTGTCGAGACACCACATAAAGATCGGGTGTGATAAGCTCTATGTTCACATACAAGGGGTGCAAGCCAGTTTTTGCATGTGCAGAATACTCGGGTTAAACTTGACGAGCCTAGCATATGCAGATATGGCCTTGGATCACTGAGACCGAAAGGTCGAACGTGAATCATATAGTAGATATGACCAACATGGAAATGTTCACCATTGAAAACTACTCCATCTCACGTGATGATCGGACATGGTTTAGTTGATATGGATCACGTGATCATTTAGATGACTAGAGGGATGTCTATCTAAGTGGGAGTTCTTAAGTAATATGATTAATTGAACTTTAATTTATAATGAACTTAGTCCTGATAGTATTTCCAAATTATGTTGTAGATCAATAGCTCACGTTATAGCTCCCCGTTTATTTTTGATATGTTCCTAGAGAAAAAATAAGTTGAAAGATGATAGTAGCAATGATGCGGATTGGATCCGTGCTCTGAGGATTATCCTCATTGCTGCACAGAAGAATTATGTCCTTGATGCACCGCTAGGTGACGGACCTTTTGCAGGAGCAGATACAGACGTTATGAACGTTTGGCAAGCTCGGTATGATGACTACTTGATAGTTTAGTGAGCCATGCTTTATGGCTTAGAACCGGGACTTCAAAAATGTTTTGAACACCAAGGAGCATATAAGATGTTCCAAGAGTTGAAATTGGTATTTCAGACTCATGCCCGAGTCGAGAGGTATAAGAACTCTGACAAGTATTTTGCCTACAAGATGGAGGAGAATAGCTCAACCAGTGAGCACATGCTCAGAATGTCTGAGTACAACAATCGCTTGAATCAAGTGGGAGTTAATCTTCCAGATAAGATAGTGAGACAAAGTTCTCTAATCACTATCACCAAGTTACTAGAACTTTGTGATGAACTATAATATGCAAGGGATGATGAAAACGATTCCCCAAGCTCTTCGCGATGCCCAAATCGGCGAAAGTAGAAATCAAGAAAAGCGTCAAGTGTTGATGGTTGAAAAGACCACTAGTTTCGAGTAAAAGGGCAAGGAAAAGAAAGGGAACTTCAAGAAGAATGGCAAGCAAGTTGCCACTCCCATGAAGAAGCCCAAAGCTAGACCCAAGCCTGAAACTGAGTGCTTCTACTGCAAAGGAAATGGTCACTGGAAGCGGAACTGCCCCAAATACTTGATGGATAAGAAGGATGGCAAAGTGAACAAAAGTATATATGATATACATGTTATTGATGTGTACTTTACTAGTGTTCATAGTAGCCCCTGGGTATTTGATACTAGTTCAGTTGCTATGATTAGTGACTTGAAATAAGAGTTACAAAATGAACAGAGACTAGTTGATGGCGAGGTGACGATGTGTGTTGGAAGTGATTCCAAGGTTGATAAGATCACCATCGCACACTCCCTTTACCTTCGGGATTAGTGTTGAACCTAAAATAAATATTATTTAGTGTTTGTGTTAAGGATAATATGATCGGATCATGTTTATTGCAATACGGTTATTCATTTAAGTTAAAGAACAATTGTTATTCTGTTTACATGAGTAAAGCCTTCTATGGTCATACACCCAAGGTGAATGATTTACTAAATCTCGATCGTAGTGATACACATATTCATAATATTGATGCCAAAAGATGCAAAGTTGATAATGATAGTGCAACATACTAGTGGCACTGCCGTTTAGGTCATATTGGTGTAAAGCGCATGAAGAAACTCCATGCGGATGGATTTTTGGAATCACTTGATTATGAATCATTTGATGCTTGTGAACCATGCCTCATGGGGAAAATGACTAAGACTCCATTCTCTGGAACAATGGAGTGAGCCACTGACTTATTGGAAATAATGCATACCGATGTATGCAGTCCGATGAGTGTTGAGGCTCACGGCGAGTATCATTATTTTCTGACCTTCACAGATGATTTGAGTAGATATGTGTATGTCTACTTACTGAAACATAATTCTGAAACGTTTGAAAAGTTCAAATAATTTCAGAGTGAAGTGGAAAATCATCGTAATAAGAAAATAAAGTTTCTACGGTCTGATCGTGGAGGCGAATATTTGAGTTACGAGTTTGTTCTTCATTTGAAACAATGTGGAATAGTTTCGCAACTCACGCCACCTGGAACACCACAGCGTAATGGTGTGTCCAAACATCATAACCGTAGTTTATTAGATATGGTGCGATCTATGATGTCTCTTACCGATTTACCACTATTGTTTTGGGGTTATGCATTAGAGACAGCTGCATTCACATTAAATAGGGCACCATCTAAATCCGTTGAGACGACACCATATGAACTGTGGTTTGGCAAGAAACCTAAGCTGTCGTTTCTTAAAGTTTGGGGATGCAATGCTTATGTGAAAAAGCTTCAACATGATAAGCTCGAACCCAAATTGGAGAAATGTGTCTTCATAGGTTACCCAAGGGAAACAGTTGGGTACACCTTCTATCACAGATCCGAAGGCAAGATGTTCGTTGCTAAGAATGGATCCTTTCTAGAGAAGGAGTTTCTCTTGAAAGAAGTGAGTGGGAGGAAAGTAGAACTTGATGAGGTAATTGTACCTTCTCCCTTATTGGAAAGTAGTTCATCACAGAAATCAGTTCCAGTGATTCCTACACCAATCAGTGAGGAAGCTAATGATAGTGATCATGAAACTTTTGATCAAGTTACTACCGAACCTCGTAGGTCAACCAGAGTAAGGTCCGCACTAGAGTGGTGTGGTAATCCTGTTCTGGAGGTCATGTTACTTGACCATACGAACCTATGAACTATGAGGAAACGATGATGAGCCTAGATTCCGTGAAATGGCTCGAGGCCATGAAATCTGAGATGGGATGCATGTATGAGAACAAAGTATGGACTTCGATTGACTTGCCCGATGATCGGCGAGCCATTGAGAATCAATGGATCTTCAAGAGGAAGACGGACGCTGATAGTAGTGTTACTATCTACGAAGCTCGAATTGTTGCAAAAGGTTTTCGACAAGTTCAAGGTGTTGACTACGATAAGATTTTCTCACTCGTAGCGATGCTTAAGTCTGTCTGAATCATGTTAGCAATTGCCACATTTTATGAAATCTGGCAAATGGATGTCAAAACTACATTCCTTAATTTCTTAAAGAAGAGTTGTATATGATGCAACAAGAAGGTTTTGTCAATCCTAAAGGTGCTAACAAAGTGTGCAAGCTCCAGCGATCCATCTATGGACTGGTGCAAGCATCTCGGAGTTGGAATATACGCTTTGATAAGGTGATGAAAGCATATGGTTTTATACAGACTTTTGGTGAGGCTTGTATCTACAAGAAAGTGAGTGGGAGCACTATAGCCTTTCTGATAAGTATATGTGAATGACATATTTTTGATCAAAAATGATGCAGAATTTTCTGGAAAGCATAAAGGAGTGTTTGAAAGGAGTTTTTCAAAGAAAGACCTCGGTGAAGCTTCTTACATATTGAGCATCAAGATCTATAGAGATAGATCAAGATTCTTGATAAGTTTTTTCAATGAGTACATACCTTGACAAGATTTTGAAGTAGTTTAAAATGGAACAGTCAAAGAAAGAGTTCTTGCTTGTGTTGCAAGGTGTGAAGTTGAGTAAAGACTCAAAACCCGACCACGGTAGAAAATAGAAAGAGAATGAAAATTCATTCCCTATGCCTCAGTCATAGGTTCTATAAAGTATGTTATGATGTGTACCAGACCTATTGTGTACCTCACCATGAGTTTGGCAAGAGGGTACAATAGTGATCCAGGAGTGGATCAATGGACAGCGGTCAAAATTATCCTTAGTGGAATAAGGACATGTTTCTCGGTCATGGAGGTGACAAAAAGTTCGTCGTAAAGGGTTACGTCGATGCAAGCTTTGACACTGATCCAGATGACTCTAAGTCTCAATCTGGATACATATTGAAAGTGGGAGCAATTAGCTAGAGTAGCTCCGTGCAGAGCATTCTACACATAGAAATTTGCAAAAATACATACGACTCTGAATGTGGCAGACCCATTGACTAAACTTCTCTCACAAGCAAAACATGATCACACCTTAGTACTTTTTGGGTGTTAATCACATAGCAATGTGAACTAGATTATTGACTCTAGTAAACCCTTTGGGTGTTAGTCACATGGAGATGTGAACTAATCACATAAATATGTGAACTTTTTGTGTTAAATCACATGACGATGTGAACTAGATTATTGACTCTAGTGCAAGTGGGAGACTGAAGGAAATATGCCCTAGAGGCAATAATAAAGTTGTTATTTATATTTCCTTATATCATGATAAATGTTTAATATTCATTCTAGAATTGTATTAACCGGAAACTTAGTACATGTGTGAACACATAGACAACACAGAGTGTCCCTAGTGTGCTCTACTTGACTAGCTTGTTAATCAAAGATGGTTAACTTTCCTGACCATAGACATATGTTGTCATTTGATGAACGGGATCACATCATTAGAGAATAATGTGATGGACAAGACCCATCCGTTAGCTTAGCATAATGATCGTTTAGTTTTATTGCTATTGCTTTCTTCATGACTTATACATGTTCCTCTGACTATGAGATTATGCAACTCCCGAATACCAGAGGAACACCTTGTGTGCTATCAAACGTCACAACGTAACAGGGTGATTATAAAGATGCTCTACAGGTGTCTCCGATGGTGTTTGTTGAGTTGGCATAGATCAAGATTAGGATTTGTCACTCCATGTATCGGAGAGGTATCTCTGGGCCCTCTCGGTAATGCACATCACTATAAGCCGTGCAAGCAATGTGACTAATGAGTTAGTTGCGGGATGATGCATTATAGAACGAGTAAAGAGACTTTCCAATAACGAGATTGAACTAGGTATGGTGATACTGACGATTGAATCTCGGGCAAATAACATACCGATGGCAAAGGGAATAACGTATGTTGTTATGCGGTTTGACAGATAAAGATCTTCGTAGAATATGTAGGAGACAATATGAGCATCTAGGTTCCGCTATCGATTATTGACCTGAGATGTCTCTCGGTCATGTCTACATAGTTCTCGAACCCGCAGGGTCCGCACGCTTAACATTCGATGACGATTTGTATTATGAGTTATGTGATTTGATGACTGAAGCTTGTTCAGAGTCCCGGATGAGATCACAGACATGACAAGGAGTCTCGAAATGGTTGAGAGGTAAAGATTCATATATTGGAAGGTTGCATTTGGACATCGGAATGGTTCTGAGTGGTTCAGGCATTTTTCTGGAGTACCGGGAGGTTACCGAAACCCCCCGGGAGAAGTTATGGGCCTTATGGGCAATAAGAGGGAAGCACACCAGCCCACAAGGGGCTGGTGTCCCCCCCCCCTTGGGTAGGAGGCCGATTTGGACTAGGAGAAGGGGGACGGCCCCCCTTCTCCTTCTCCCTTCCCCCTTTCCTACTCCATGTGGGAGGTGGAATCCTACTAGGACTACAGAGTCTTGGTAGGACTCCACACCTTGGCGCGCACCCCTGGGGCCGGCTGCCTCTCCCTCTCCCTCCTTTATATACGGAGGCAGGGGCACCCCAAAGACACACAAGTTGATCTTTTAGCCGTGTGCGGTGCCCCCTGATGAAGCTATGTAACTAGGGTAGGGGCACGGACCTGTCCAAAAGAGCCCTACCCAAGGACATCCCTAGAAGAAGTCACCTGTCAATCAACTTGAAGGTATCCCACTCGACGGGTTCAAGACACTCGACCAAGAAGCTATCACTCGACCATGAAGCCAACCACTCGACTGCCAGGAGGCTTAAAGTCACTCTGCAGGCAAACAATCGGCTATTAAGTAGTCTTTATGGTCATTATGGCACTTTATCAGGGGCGTTACCAGTAACGCCCAACCTTAAATGTACCTTAAACCCTGCATTACTGAGGGCAGGAGAGGACCGGCGAACTCTATATAAGCCACCCCCCTCCTCAGTATGAAGGGTTTGCACCCCTGTTATTCATACACACATAATCCAATCGACCGCCTCCTGGCACCGAGACGTAGAGCTGTTACTTCCTCCGAGAAGGGCCTGAACTCGTAATCCTCGTGTGTTTACAACTTCCCAATAGCTGAGATCTAGCCTCTCCATACACACCCCCCTACATCACTGTCAGAGTTAGAACCACGACAGTTGGCGCCCACCGTGGGGCAGGAATCTTAGCGCCTGATTGGAGAAGTTGCGATTTTTCCGATCCCTTTGATCATGGTTTCGTGCGGAGTTTTGGTGGAGGGCCGCGAGATCCGCCTCGGCGCGCTCACGTTCATCGCCGACGACTCCGCCTGGCTTCAGGAGGCACCACTCGACATCGACGCGCTCCCCGTCCGCGGTGCGACGCACTTCCGCACATGCGTTCGTGGCGTCCTCCTGCGGCAGCCGTCGACCCAGTATCGGTCGGCCCCCGTGTCGTCTCCCCGCTCTGTCTCCCACCGGCGCAAGCGCTCCGGTCGGTCGAGACTTCAGAGGTGGGTAAGGCATGCCGTGGCTCGCCAGTCGGCCGCCCCACAAGTCGCGGCAATCGAGCCCGACGAATCCCTCTGCGGCCTGTTCGACCTGTCGAATGGCTCCGCGGAGACCGCATCCGAGTGCGACATCAGCGACCCAGCGGCTGAGGTTCTGACGGTCGATGGAACGCACGGTCCTCCCGGTTTCCCTCGCGCTGATGGAGGCGCGGGTGGGGGTGACCCGTCGCATCCCCACGATGAGTATCTCCCTGAACCTCTCACGTCATTACAGCGAGAGGAGCTTCGCCGCCGGAACATGGACGCGCTCCACACTCCTATCGTCGGAGAGACCCCCGAGGCCCGGGCCTTGGAGGACGCGCGCTTGGCTAACTTGGCCGAGCGCACTCGACTGGAGAATCTCCAGCGAGCACTCGACGAGCAAGCGCGTCAGCGGGCTCCCGAGTCTAGTCGACGTCAGCTCTTCCCACCGACGCAGGTATACCGAACCCCAGTTCAGAATTTGGCCGCCGCGGCCTGTATAGCAGAATCGATTCAGCCCTCCCAGTCGGAGGCTAGCAGGGGCTTGTTGCAGACCAGAGCTTTGGTCCGGGCGGCGGGAAACCAGAATTCCGCTGTTTCTCAGTCGCGGAATAGGATCCACAGTCGATCCGTTGCAACAGATACAGTCCAGTTGGCTCACAACCCGAGATCGCCCCCGAGGCGTGAGGGACATGGTGACCGGCATGATCAGTACAGAAGGAATGAGTAGTATGATCACCGATCCGATCGTGATGATCGACGTCGAGTGCCAACCCCTCCCTCGAGGAGTGGGTCATATGCGCCTCGACATCGAGATGACAGGCGCCCTCATAGTGTTGGGCAGAGGATTCCAGTCGACCCCAGGGACCCAGGCTTTGACGCGAGATCTATCCTCATTCAAGGTTTGGTTGACAGGAACAGAGCTCATCGGGAAGGCCACAACAGAGATGCGCCTGCCAGCAGCAGAGTACATGTTTCGGGGCCAGAGTGTTTCAGTCGAGCCATCAGAGCCGCAGTGATTCCTCCCAACTTCAGGTTGGCGACTGGAGTCAGCAAGTTCACCGGTGAGTCTAAGCCTGACACTTGGCTCGAAGATTACCGAGTGGCTGTACAGATTGGCGGTGGCAATGATGAGGTGGCCATGAAGCATTTGCCTCTCATGTTAGAGGGCTTAGCTAGAGCGTGGCTAAATCAGTTGGCACCCAGCAACATCTACACTTGGGAGGACCTCTCCCGAGTGTTTGTCACAACCTTTGAGGGAACATGCAAGCGACCCGCAGGCCTTACAGAATTGCATTCTTGCGTACAGAAACCGAATGAAACTCTGAGGGATTACATCCAGAGGTGGATCGCGTTGCATCACACAGTTGAGAATGTGCCTGACCATCAAGCAGTTTGTGCCTTTAAAGAAGGCATTAAATACAGAGAATTGAATCTGAAGTTCGGTTGAACTGGAGAGATGTCTCTGAACCGAATGATGGAGATTGCCACCAAATACGCTAATGGTGAAGACGAAGATCGACTCCGGAGTGGCAAGCACAAGGCAGTCGCCCAAGAAACCGGAGGAAACTCCAGTCGGAAATAGAAGCGGAAGGCTGAGCCAGCCGCCCCTGGGGAGGCCCTGGCCGTAACCCAGGGAAATTTCAAGGGAAAACCCAAAGGCCCCTGGAAGCCCAAGAAAGTCAAGGATCAAGATGAAAATGATGTTTTGGATCTACCATGTCACATCCACACCAAGAAAGATGAAGAGGGTAATTTTATTTACCCAAAGCATACCACTCGACAGTGCCGGCTCCTGATCCAGCAGTTTCAGGGCAAACAGTCCAAAGATAAGGAAAAAGAGTCGGACAGAGTTGAGGACAAGGAAGATAGTGACGATGGATACCCCCAAATCAATTCCACCCTGATGATTTTTGCTGATGTCGAAAGCAAAAGTCGACTGAAAGTCATTAACTGTGAGGTGAATATGGTTGCTCCGGCAACACCCAGTTATCTGAAGTGGTCTCAAACTGCCATCACATTCGACCAGTCTGATCACCCTACGCACATTGCCACCCCTGGGAGGCAAGCTTTGGTGGTCGACCCAGTTGTCAAAGGCACTCGACTGACCAAAGTCCTGATGGATGGTGGCAGTGGCCTGAACATATTGTATGCTGAAACATTGAAAGGAATGGTCATTCCCATGTCCAGGCTCAGTACCAGTAACATGAGCTTCCACGGAGTCATTCCTGGGAAGAAAGCCGAATCACTCGGCCAGATCGCTCTTGATGTGGTTTTCGGTGATTCAAAGAATTACCGCAAGGAAAAGTTGACATTCGAGGTTGTGGACTTCCAAAGTGCTTATCATGCCATTTTGGGCAGGCCAGCTTACGCACGCTTCATGGCTCGACCATGTTATGTGTATCTCAAATTGAAGATGCCTGGTCCCAAAGGTGTGATCACTGTTACAGGCAATCGGAAGAAGGCAGAAGAGTGTTTTCAGAAAGGCTCAAAGATTGCTGACACTCAGATGGCAGTTGTTGAGCTGCAAGAGTACCAGAAGACTGCTGATCCGAGTGAATTGCTATGAGCCAAGAAGCCTGCTTCAGAATCTGCTTTTCAGTCGTCCAGTGAAACAAAGCCAGCCCACATTCACCCGACCGACCCCAATGCTGCCTCGACTCACATCTCAACGGCGCTCGACTCCAAATAGGAAGAAGCGCTCATTCAGTTCCTCTGTGAGAACTGGGACATCTTCGCATGGAAGCCTTCTGACATGCCTGGGGTTCCCAGGGGGCTGGCTGAGCACCTTCTACGAGTCGACCCAAAGTTCAAGCCTGTGAAAGAACATCTTCGACGGTCCGCCGTCCAGAAGAGGAAAGCTATTGGCGAGGAAGTGGCTCGGCTCTTAGCAGCGGAGTTCTTCCGAGAGATTTACCACTCCGAGTGGCTCGCCAATGTTGTCATGGTCCCCAAGAAGGACAAGTCACTTCGCATGTGCATTGACTTTAAACATATCAATCGGGCCTGCCCGAAAGATCATTTCCCTCTCCCCCGCATCGACCAGGAAGTCGACTCGACCGCGGGGTGTGAGCGTTTGTCTTTTCTAGATGCTTATTCAGGGTACCATCAGATCCGTCTGTATGGACCCGACGAGATCAAAACGGCTTTCATCACCCCATTCGGGTTCTTCTGTTACATCACCATGCCCTTCGGCCTCAAGAATGCTGGAGCCACGTTCATGAGGATGATTCAGAAGTGTTTGCTCACTCAGATCAGTCGGAACGTAGAAGCATACATGGATGATATTGTGGTTAAGTCACGGAAAGGTTCCGACCTACTGACTGACCTTTCCGAAACCTTTGCTAACCTCAGGAGATATGATATCAAGCTCAATCCATCAAAGTGCACATTCGGAGTTCCAGGTGGAAAGTTACTCGGTTTCCTCGTTTCCGAACGAGGAATCGACGCCAATCCCAAGAAAGTTGGCACCATACTCCGGATGAAGCGCCCTGTGCGTGTACATGATGTCCAGAAGCTTACAGGTTGCTTGGCCGCTCTAAGTCGATTCATTTCTCGTCTCGGTGAAAAGGTGTTGCCTCTTGAAGAAGTCTGACAAGTTCGAGTGGACTCCAGAAGCTGATGCAGCGTTCGCAGAGCTCAAAGCTCTGCTCTCCACCCAGCCGGTGCTTGCTGCCCCAATCAGTAAAGAGTCGCTGCTGCTTTACATTGCAGCCACGGGACAAGTTGTCAGTACAGTACTTACGGTCGAGCGGGAAGAAGAAGGAAAGGCCTTCAGAGTTCAGCGCCCAGTATATTACGTGTCTGAAGTTTTGACTCCTTCGAAGCAAAGATATCCCCATTACCAGAAGCTTGTATATGGGATTTACATGACCACGAAGAAGGTTGCACACTACTTCTCTGACCATTCCATTACAGTCGTCAGCGACGCTCCGCTGTCAGAGATTTTGCACAACAGAGATGCAACTGGTCGAGTGGCGAAGTGGGCGATTGAACTCCTTCCCCTAGATATCAAGTTTGAAGCAAAGAAGGCTATCAAGTCTCAAGCAATTGCAGACTTCGTCGCCGAGTGGATTGAACAGCAGCTTCCGACTCAAGTTCACTCAGAGCACTGGACCATGTTCTTCGATGGATCTAAGATGATGAATGGTTCCAGTGCTGGGGTAGTATTGGTCTCCCCCCGAGGAGATAAGCTCAGATACGTTCTCCAGATTCACTTCGATTCCTCCAATAATGAAGCAGAATATGAAGCACTCTTGTATGGGTTGCGCATGGCCATTTCACTCGGCGTCCGGCGCCTCATGGTCTATGACGACTCAGATTTGGTGGTCAACCAGGTGATGAAGGAGTGGGACATCAGAAGCCCAGCTATGACTGGCTACTGTAACGCAGTAAGAAAGTTAGAAAAGAAATTCGAGGGGTTAGAGCTTCATCACATCCCCCGACTGAAAAATCAAGCAGCTGGTGATCTGGCAAAGATTGGCTCCAAGAGAGAAGCCATTCCCAACAATGTGTTTTTGGAGCACATCCGCTCGCCGTCGGTCCAGGAGGATCCTTTTACAGAAGAAGCCCCGCAACCGAAAAGTGCCACAGATCCGACTGAAGTCGAAATTCCTGCTGTGGTCGACCTAGTCATGGAGGTCTTGGCTATCACTCCCGACTGGACAATACCATACATCGCGTATATCTTGAGGAAAGAACTTCCAGAGGACGAAGAAGAGGCTCGACAGATCATCCGTCGATCTAAAGCTTTCACAGTCATAAAAGGACAGTTGTATAGAGAAAGCGCAACTGGAATCAGTCAGAAGTGCATAACGCCAGAAGAAGGTCAGATGATCCTTGATGATATCCACTCGGGGACCTGTGGTCACCATGCGTCCTCTCGGACCATTGTGGCCAAAGCATACCGAGCGGGTTTTTTCTGGCCCAGGGCAAACGAAATGGCGAAAGAGATAGTCGACGAGTGTGAAGGCTGCCAGTTCTACTCCAACATGTCGCACAAGCCAGCATCAGCTCTGAGGACCATTCCACTCGTATGGCCCTTCGCTGTTTGGGGACTGGACATGGTTGGTCCACTGAGAACAGGCAGGAGCGGATTCACACATGTGCTTGTGGCAGTCGACAAGTTTACCAAATGGATTGAAGCCAAGCCTATCAAAAATCTTGATGCTAGCACTGCTATCAGTTTCGTCAGAGAGTTGATATTCAGATACGGGGTCCCGCATAGCATCATCACTGACAATGGGTCAAACTTCGATTCAGACAAGTTCAGAGCTTTTTGCGCCTCTCAAGGCACACGAGTCGACTACGCGTCGGTCGCGCATCCCCAGTCGAATGGACAAGCTGAAAGAGCAAATGGTCTAATTCTCAAAGGACTGAAGCCTCGACTGATGCGTGATCTCAAGCACGCAGCAGGCGCTTGGGTCGACGAGCTTCCGTCAGTTTTGTGGGGACTGAGGACCACCCCGAACCGGTCGACTGGAAGAACACCATTCTTTCTGGTTTACGGAGCCGAAGCCGTCCTGCCGAGCAATCTACTTCACAACGCCCCCAGAGTCGAGCTTTATAACGAAGACGAAGCAGAGCAAGCCCGGCAAGACGCAGTCGACCTCCTAGAGGAGGAGAGGGAAATGGCTATGATCAGATCGACCATCTATCAGCAAGACTTGCATCGATTCCATGCCAGAAATGTGAAGAGCCGAGCCTTCCAATAAGGAGATTTGGTCCTCCGAGTGGATCAGCAGAAACCACACAAACTTGCTCCTACTTGGGAAGGCCCCTTCATCGTCACCAGAGTCCTCCACAATGGAGCATATCACCTCTACAATGTTGATCACCAGATCGACGAGCCACGAGCTTGGAATGCGGAACTACTCCGCCCCTTTTACACTTGAGTTCTCCCTTGGACGAGATGTAATAAGAAAAAATTTCTGCAGTTTATTTCTACCAAAGACAAGAGTGTTCCAATAATTGCTGTCACTTTTGTTTGCATACGAAATCCCCCAGTAGGTGACTTAGCTGCAAATCCGTTCCACCTAAGTTTGAAAAATCCTACCGAGTGGAGAGCCAGACTCCCACTCGGGGGCTTAGCTGCAGCCCAGTGCTTGCCTAAGTGTTCAAAAATCCTACCGAGTGGAGAGCCAGACTCCCACTCGGGGGCTTAGCTGCAGCCCAGTGCTCGCCTAAGTGTTTAAAAATCCTACCGAGTGGAGAGCAATCCTCCCACTCGGGGGCTTAGCTGCAGTTCAGTACTCGCCTAAGTTCTCCCACCTAGAGACTTAGCTGCAGTCAGGCACTCGCCTAAGTGTTTAAAAATCCTACCGAGTGGCGAGCAAACCTCCCACTCAGGGGCTTAGCTGCAGCCCAGTGCTCGCCTAAGTTTGAAAAAATCCTACCGAGTGGAGAGCAATCCTCCCACTCGGGGGCTTAGCTGCAGTCCAGTACTCGCCTAAGTTCTCCCACTTAGAGACTTAGCTGCAGTCAGGCACTCGCCTAAGTTTGAAAAAATCCTACCGAGTGGAGAGCAATCCTCCCACTCGGGGGCTTAGCTGCAGTCCAGTACTCGCCTAAGTTCTCCCACCTAGAGACTTAGCTGCAGTCAGGTGCTCGCCTAAGTGTTTAAAAATCCTACCGAGTTGCGAGCAAACCTCCCACTCGGGGGCTTAGCTGCAGCCCAGTGCTCGCCTAAGTGTTTAAAAATCCTACCGAGTGGCGAGCAAACCTCCCACTCGGGGGCTTAGCTGCAGCCCAGTGCTCGCCTAAGTGTTCAAAAATCCTACCGAGTGAGAGCAAACCTCCCACTCAGGGGCTTAACTGCAGCCCAGCGCTCGCCTAAGTACAGGACACAACCCAATCCGCAAGGAGTTACGCCACAAATACAAAGTTATTCCGAGTGAAGATCGAGTTCCACTCGACGGATCAAACCATGAAGATATTCAACGAGAAATCAAGTTCAGATAAAGCCTAAAGGTCCCAGACCTCAGATCAAAGTACTCGAGCCCTCGGCTCGGCAGAGTTTAACGGTTACAAATCCACTCGGCATTCCGAGGCAAATTTAAAAAGTGAAGCATAAAAGTTTTTCATTCCTCAGGAGGAGGACTGGAAGGGCGACGAACTCGTCCAAGTCGATCCCGTCTGCAATACGAGTGGCAGCGGCGATGAAAGTTTCCATGAAGTCTTGAAAGTTGTGCTTCCTGGTATTGGCAACTTGGATGGCGGCCAGCTTTTCCTCTCGCGCCTCCTTGCAATGGACGCGGACCAGAGACAGAGCGACATCAGCACCACATCTAGCGGAAGATTTCTTCCATTCCGCCACTCGACCCGGGACTTCATTCAGTCGAACCATCAGAGACTCGAGGTCGTTCTGAAGCGTCGTCCCAGGCCAGAGCGATGTGTCGATCCGCGACATCGCAACTTTCAGTCGAGCCAGATAGTCAACCACGCTGGCAATACGAGACTCCAGACGGAGCACGTTCACTGCAGCCTCGTCCTTCACAAGAGAGTTAGCAGGGTCCAAGCCTGGCTCCACTCGACTGGTCTCCTCTTCAAAGTTCTGACAGAATTCTGCAAACACGACTCAAGAGTAAGACAGTGGCCCTACACAGGCTTGGTAACTGCAAGACAGTCAGGTCGGAGTAATTACCTTCAAGCATGACAAACAGCTTCTTGGCGAGTCCACCGAGATAAGCCTCCAGATCGTTCCTCTTCCCCACCAGCTCACTCGCCTTGTCGTGAAGAGCCACGTTGTCGTTCTTTAGTCGGCTGACCTCTCGATTTGGCTACCTCGAGAGCAGCTTTCAGCCCGGAGTTCTCCTGCTCAAGAGCTCCGACCGAAGCCAGTTTCTCTTCAGCAAGCCTCGCTTTGTTCAAGACCTCCTTCTGTGCCTCTGCAAGATCTTGATCCTTCTTCTTCAGAGCTTCCTCCAGTTTATCTGCGGTGCGTCGAGTGAAATCAACATCAAGAATGGACAAGAAAGAAAAGCCACTCGTCAAGAATGGAGAACCTCACCAGCCATACCTTTTGCTTCTTCCTGCGCCTTCTTCAAATTCTCCTGAGCAAGCTTCAAGTTAAGGTTGAGCTAGATCTGCTGATTCTCCAGCTCAGTATAGTGAGCTACAAGTTCACAAGATTTCTGTAAAAAGAAAAATCAGTCGACAGACGTCCAAGACAAGTTGCTTCCGAGCAACTAAGATACAATGATGACGTTTCTAAGACTACAGCCGAATCAAGAACATTCGACAGTAGTCTCGGGGACTACACCCAGTGGGTACACTCAGCGTGCCCCCACTGTAAAAAAAAAGTCGACTCAGTCCCACTCGACATGGCCTGACCAGACCGAGTGAAGAAATACAGCTACAGCAACACAATATAAAGACTACAGTCGACTGCCAGCAGTCCACCGTAGTCTCGGGGACTACACCCAGTGGGTGCACTCAGCGTGCCCCCACTGTAAAACACACCCAGTGGGTGTACAGATACAAAGATCTTCGGAAAAGAGGTTCTTCAAACAGCATATCGTGAACAGACCAAGTGTTGAGTCGACTGACCTGGACGTTACTCTGAAGAGCCGAACTTGCGTCGTAAGCTGCTTGGCTGGCCTCCCGAGCCACCTTCACTTGCTCCATCATGATCCCCGCCTGGCGTATAACCTCTTTTGCAGCAGCCGCTTGGTCCTCAGGGACGGGGTATGCGGCAAAAAGCGAATACGGATCCGCAGTCGACGTCGAGGGCCGCACACTCGTCAGAGGAATGGAGAAAATCACAGAAGCCCGAGTGGTGTCGCCACCATCCCGAGCTACGGCCTCAGACGCCGGAGCGGATTGGGGGGTCTTGTCAGCCGACGCCCTCTTGTTCCTCCTCACTCTTAGCGGTTCGTTGTCGTTGTCATCCGGGAGGTCGATAACATGAGGAGGAGCTACAAGGAAAACGTTCAATCGACCAGAGTTGCAATAAATGTTCAGTCAACTCAAAGCGGAACGTCAGTAATCGTACCAGGGTTGGAGGTAACAGCATCCTCCATCTCTTGGTCGTCGTCCTTGGCGGAGATCTCAGAAGTAGCAGCACTGCAAATCTCGAAAGTCAGTCAGTTGGCTCAATGAATCGACCAAGGGTCTGTCCACGGTCGACAAAGGAAAGCAAGTTTTGTTATTACCCGGAAATGGTAGGGACATCCATCTTCATCTTGGGCAGAGCCTTGGGCGGCTTGGACGGCGTCGCGCGTGGGTGCTTGGGAGCCTTCCCAATCGGCGTAGGAGAAGAGGCCCGAGGGCGTTTCGACGACTGCCCAACGGGAGCAGTCGCCTTGCCACGTTCCCGCCCTGGATCGTGTGCGAGCTTGGATCGCCCCTCCGGGCAGGGGGGTTCAACCTCCTCCTCCTCCTCTTCGCTGGAGTCGACGTTGTCGTCTCCCTCTCCTTCACCGTCGGACTCCCACTCGCCTTGGTCATCTCCACTCTCACCTCCGCTCGCCTCCCCTTCCTCAGTTGGCTCCTGTGCCCCGTTGGGCGTCGAGTACATCTCGGTAGTCGCCTGGAAAACAACAGACAAGACGAAGGTCAATCGACCTACTCAAAGAAGACCGATGAAGAAAACAAGATCTCAGTCGGGAGCATAAAGTCAGACCTGATCCACTTCATATGAGTTGTCGAATGGAACAACCCTCCTGGCTCCTCGGGGGTTGTCTTTGTTCCCCGTGATGCTCGACAGCCACCCCTCCAGCATCTCGTCAGTGACCTCCTCCGGGTGGACCTGAGTGGTGTCGTCGAGACCCGAGTACAGCCACATCGGGTGGTCACGAGTCTGGAGCGGTTGGATGCGCCTCCGGAGGAAGACCTCCAGCAAGTCCATACCAGTCACGCCCTCACGGACAAGCTCAACCACTCGACCAGCCAGCACTTTGACTTGGGCCTTTTCCTCCGGCGTCACTTTCAGAGAAGCAGGTTTTTCAGCTCAGTCGAGAGAGAAAGGGGGAAGATCAGTCGACTGTCCTGGGGTCGCCTGGTCTTGACAGTAGAACCAGGTCGCCTGCCAACCGCGGACCGACTCCGGGAAAGTGATAGATGGAAAACAACTCTTTCCCCTCGTCTGGATCGCCAGGCCCCCGCACAGCTGGATCACCTGCGTCCTTTCGTCACTCGACTTGGCCTTCTTGACCGATTGGGAACGGCAGGTAAAGATGTGCTTGAAGAGTCCCCAATGGGGGCCGCAACCCAAGAAACCCTCACACATGGAGATGAAAGCAGCAAGGTATACGATGGAGTTGGGAGTGAAGTGGTGGAGCTACGCTCCGAAGAAGTTCAGGAAGCTCCGGAAAAAAGGATGGGGCGGCAGATAAAATCCGCGGTCGACATGGGTGGCTAGGAGCACGCACTCACCGTCGCGGGGTTGAGGTTCGATCTCTCTCCCCGGGAGACGCGCAGCTTCGTGGGGAATGACTCCCCCCTCGACCATGTCGTCGAGATCTTCTTGCCGGATCACCGACGGCATCCAATCGCCCTGGATCCAGCCTCGGGGCAGAGCAGGCCTTGAGGAGGATCCGCCCCGAGCAGACCTCTTCCCCTTTCCCTGCGCCGTCGCCTTCTTCGCACGCTCCAGAGCGGATGTCTTGTCCTTCGCCATCGTCGCCGGCAAATCTTGCACGGGCCTGCGGTGCTAAGGTGAGAGCGGAGGTGGCGGAGGAACTTGCGAAGGGAGAGAGGAAGAAGAAAGCACACTGTTTGGAAACCCCGAGCCGGCGACTTATAAGAGGCCGCTCCCGAGTGGCTGACTGGTAGGCCCAGGCTATCCAGTCAAATCCCGCAGCAGACGCGCGCGCAGTACGTGGCGAAAAGGTGGCGCGGCAATCAAGGAGCTTCCGCTTTATCGCTTCCGATTACTGCGGCCGCTCCCGTCCCGCGCGCTTCCCGAAATCCGAATCCCGCGACATCCGCGGGCTGCAGAACAACTTGTCAAAACAGAAGACCCCGCTCGCGCCGACACTCGGTATGTCACAAGTAAAGAAATTCACTCGACGAAAGGCCTGGAATGGATCAAAGCGACTGAAAGAGGTTGATGACGTCATCCGTGACGATTGATCCAAAACAAGGCACTCATGTAGCCCGAAGAACCAGTCGGAAAGATCCCCAACTCTTTTCCCACTCTAACCTCAATCCATTCGGGGGCTAATGATGAAGCTATGTACCTAGGGTAGGGGCACGGACCTGTCCAAAAAAGCCCTACCCAAGGACATCCCTAGAAGAAGTCACCTGTCAATCGACTTGAAGGTATCCCACTCGACGGGTTCAAGACACTCGACCAAGAAGCTATCACTCGACCATGAAGCCAACCACTCGACTGCCAGGAGGCTTAAAGTCACTCTGCAGGCAAACGATCGGCTATTAAGTAGTCTTTATGGTCATTATGGCACTTTATCAGGGGCGTTACCAGTAACGCCCAACCTTAAATGTACCTTAAACTCTGCATTACTGAGGGCAGGAGAGGACCGGCGAACTCTATATAAGTCACCCCCTCCTCAGTATGAAGGGTTCGCACCCCTGTTATTCATACACACATAATCCAATCGACCGCCTCCGGGCACCGAGACGTAGGGCTGTTACTTCCTCCGAGAAGGGCCTGAACTCGTAATCCTCGTGTGTTTACAACTTCCCAATAGCTGAGATCTAGCCTCTCCATACACACCCCCCTACATCACTGTCAGAGTTAGAACCACGACACCCCCCTCCACAGTTACACACCTCGATCATATCGTTGCAGTGCTTATGTGAAGCCCTGCATCAGTAACTTCATCATCACCGTCACCACACCGTCGTGCTGACGGAGCTCTCACTCGGCCTCAACTGGATGAAGAGTTCGAGGGACGTCATCGAGATGAACGTGTGCTGTTTGCGGAGGTGCCATACATTCGGTACTTGGATCGGTTGGATAACGAAGACGTTCGACTACATCAACCGTACTATCCGCTTTCAGTCTACGAGGGTACATGGACACACTCTCCCCGCTCGCTGCTATGCTTCTTCTAGATAGATCTTGCGTGATCATAGGAAAATTTTGAAATATTATGTTCCCCAACAATTAATCACCCTTCCGGTGAAAGGATCATCCCTTGGTGAACCTTGCCTTCCCTCCAGTAGGCTGGCAAAGCACAGTTTGTCAGCCAGGGCACACCACAAAAGTCTGACAGTGGCTGAACAATCATTCTGTGATAAAAAAACATAGTAAGTTAGATTTTGTGATGGAAGAGAGATAATCAACAATTATATCATAAGTCCATGAAGTCCACTTAACAGTGCTTAGGTTCGACTTTCAGATTAGTAACACACACATTATGTTATGTCAAGAAGGTGTGAAGCAACACTAATGATCACATCTAAAGTGAAAAATCAAGAGTGGACATCTACGCTCATAGTCATAGTTACAGTAGTACTTTTTCACTGAATTAACATGCATTTGCGAAGAGATGCTAATCATCCATGTGGCCATTCTCTGCATCATAGATGTATATATTTAGTAAGCGTAATAGACTGAGTCCAATAGGCGAGAGACACTGCACCAATCTATTTTCTTTCCGGGCAACACACTGCACTGACTCTAAATTGAACTCTTCTAAATTCATCTCGCCTTCACCACAAAGCTCCAAAAGATAAAAAGGAATTAGCCAAACGTTGAAAAAGTCACCAAATATATGAGCTAGATGAGAATAAACAGATGAAGTGACAATGATCAATAATAAACACTTGGACAGGGAATAAACTACCCCTACTGAATTAGCTGAGGTGCAGCACCGTGACCTTGCAACAATAGCCCACGTGGAGGCGACCCGGCTTGCATTCCCGATCCACAACAGTTGTGGGCAGACGCTGCTCCTACTGGAGGATTCTCCAATCGAATCCAGGCTTGGCAGTAGCACCTTTATGAATGTAACTCAACTGCTTGAATGTGTCACTGGTGAATATATTCATCAATGGAATTTGACATGTCAAGCAAAAACTTGATGTAGTTTCAGAAGATCCATTCCACATCCCAAGACCCGTGTACAAACAACAACAGATACTTCTCCAGTGAGAAACCGTCTCAATCTTTCTCTTATCTTTTTCATTGCTTTCTCATCCTGAATGGAACTTACTCCAACCCAGTAGCAGCAGTAATTGCTTCAGACAAGAGATCACCAACTCTAGAACTCACAAATACAACAGCAGGAGGTTTGAAGTACTGCTTACTCTTCATTATCTCAAAAATCTTCTGCTTCTGCTTAGACTCCACCCAAATTACCACTTCTCTAATTGATTTGTTTGGTTTACCTAGGTTCCCACAAGAAATACTCCATGTATCAATCATGGTGTAAGACAGAGTTTGACAATTTATGAATGTACTGTTGCTGAAAACATCATGACCTGTGGACATGAGAGCGTGCCAAAGATATGCATGGCCTAATCTCTGAATCCTCTCTCTAGCAAGCAGTCCACTTCATCCAAAACAAACACAGAAACATCTATAATTAAGGTCGACATTGCATGCAGAGGCTGGGCTTCCCTGCCACTGGTTCCCCGTCCTCCGCGACCAACACCACCAAAACAGCCAGGCCGCCGAGCTGCGCTACACCCCGGTGCATCAGCACAGCAGCCCGTTATCCACCGCGGCGTTTGGATCGACCATGGGCGGCGGCGCGGTCGACCATGACCTGCGGCGACGGGGAATTCGACCAAACTGGTGGTCATGGACTCGGGGGAAAGGAGGGGAGGCGCTGGGGAGCTGGAGTCTTGAGAGAGGAAGGCGCACCTGTGGTGGTCGTCGGTGGTAGGGGCTGCCGGGGTGGTGCCGCAAAGGGCGGCGACGGCGCGGGAGGGAGTCGGGGTCGTAGGCATTCTGGTTTGTCTTTGCGGCACCATAGTAGCATGAGCGGGGGAGCTGCCAACGGCCGCGGCGTCGGTGGCGACGCATGCGACGGGGGGAGGGTGGCGACGCGCTGGAAGCTGGAGGTTGAGATGGGATCGGGAGGTAGGGTGATTTTTTTACCTCGTCCATATACCGGTTCGGTTGACTTATATACGGACGACGGGTTGAATACCCTAAATCACAAGGGCTATTTTGCAAAAACGCCATGACGGTGAACCCGATAGACTCAACCCATGCTTTATTTATTAATTACTAGCAAAAGAGCCCGTGCGTTGCACCGGGCGAAAAAAGGAGCACCACCTACTTCATGTGTCATTGTGCATCATTTTTTATATCCAATTTTAATAAATGTCGATGAAAAGTTGAATGTGAAAATTTCCTAATTTTTAATAAAAGTTGACACTTAAATAAAAATTGGAACACTTTCTCAAGAACAATTAATGTTTTTTTATGAAACTGAAACATTTCTCTGAAAAAGAACATTTTTAATAGATGTTTTGCTTAAAAGAACGTTCTTCAGGAATAGGAATGTTTTGTTTTTTGAGGGGTAAGAACATTTCTCTCAAAAATATATATTTTAGAATGTTTTGTTTTTTGAAAAAATAAATTTTATTTTCAATTTTTCTTTGCACTATTTGGGCTTGGCCCAAACATAAGGACTTGGCCTACACAAACAAGAAGACACCATCGCTGCTAGACGAACTGCACGCACTATCTCTATGCACGTTCCCCATTTCACTATCCCTAGTAAATGTTGCAGCCGGCCGGCGTATCGCGCGCTGCTCTCCAGTGGCATAGATCGCCGATTTCTTCTGTGGCAAATCCCCAGCGACGCCTTGCCATGTTGCCTCGTCGTTCTAGATCGACGCCGTCTGTTCGGGTCTCTGGTTTGGCGTCGACCTGGACGAGGTTCTGCCTCTTTGTGTGATGCAATGCTCGGCCTGGATTGAGCAAAAAAATACTTGTGCGTTGCAACGATTAAACAAATCCTTACACACATTTAGCACTATATTGTGCTATCACTTCTCTTTTTCATCATCGGGGGCCATTTTGTCCACCTATTCACAACAAACGTGATCAAGCTCAACCGTCCATGTCGTCTAGAGTCGAAACAATGGTCCATCTTCAACTGCGACACCACGCACACACGTCATCCAACACAGTACGGCGTAGCCGAACTGGAGCAAGTCCACACCCACCCACAGGCATCGCCAGAGAAGTACATCGCCTTGGGCATGGTGGTCATCGAGGCATTCTTGCCGTCCGAGCACACTGGCCCTGATCAATTCTGTCGGCGAGAATTCTACTAAAATCAATAGAAAGGATAGCTGGATGAATTGTTTTGTTGGAAATCAAACACGCTCAACTAATAGCTAGCTTTGTGGTACGTTGCAACTTGCAAGCTATCGTACTGAAAAAATGAATATATTCTGAAATCTGTATCCACGGGGGAGATAAAACTTGCTAACCAGCACAACACATCATTTTTTATGACTAAAGGGCCAGCAACCGAGGAGGAACAATCTTGTTTGTGCTTAATGATGGTTCCTGAACTTCATGGAGCAAATTGACGAGGTGTTGATTGCTGGATTTGGTCTAAAGAGGCACGCCGTGGGAGATATCCCTGGTGTCCAGGTTCAAGGTTGTCATGGTATCTGGTGTCAGGTTCAGGCAACCATCATTAGGCACAAACAAGATTGTTCCTCCTCAGTTGTTTGCTTTCTCTTAACAGTTGTCAGCAATCTTTGCCATGTGGTTGGCGTTGTAGTACATGCCTAGACGCAGGGTGTGAAGCATCTCCCTGTTTGGATGCTCCTGGTCAGAATGAATGGTAAACATAGTTTACGCTGTAAATAAGACTGAACAAGGATCAAACAATATTTTCTCATTTTGATTAAGCGCTAAGGGATATAAATTCTAGGCACCATAATTTCTTTCCTTATTTGATTTACCATTCATCTTTAAACATGATAAATTTGACGTTATAGTAAAAATAAAGCATAGTATAAATTGCAAACTTGTAATGGGAAGAAAAATAAAAAAGTTTCTTCAGTTTTTGGACAACTTTCTCACATTTCCTCTGGACCTTGCTATCTAATATTTATTTCAAGTACAAATCAGACACATGAAACATCATGCAGTTCATTCACAAATTTTACTTCAGAAATTATTTGAAAATAAATTGTGCCTCTCGGCTGATGCAAAAAGTGAAATGTCTGAAAAATATAACTTCATAGATTATAGTGTCAATATAAAAATTACATCCCAATAACTTTTTGAAACACATAACAGTACCAGAAAAATCAGATTCTTCTAGGAAGGTGATATTCGTGCCCTTCTTGCGCCCCAGCTTCACATCGACCGTCGAGATCTCCACCGTGATCGTGTTTCTACACATAGCCGCCATGAGCAAGTAGCGTTTAGTGTTTATTTTAGCTACCAAAATAAGTTTCTTATTTTATTAAAGACATGCATCAAAATTGACAGTAAATAATCCAGAGACCGAGCAGGCTAAAATAAGAACCGTCCAAATCAATAAGACACGGTTGAACTATTTGATTGAAGTAACAAAGATATTGCAGTGCAAATAATCTAGCTTTAGGATAGATCATGAACAATGGTGACTGCCGCTGCAGTCTACTAAAGAAATCAAACAGACCCAACCGATCAACTACAAATTTTTCAGGATTAATCTTTGGAACACATGTACCTCATACTGAGGTTAAATAATTCAGAATGATTGAGTGAGCTAAAATCTGAAGACGGCTTAAGATTACTGAAAACTGCTCAAATCAATAATACAACTAAATTGTCAGATGGAACCAAAAGGAAATTGCATTTGTCAAGTTTAATCTGGACCAACTAAGACAGTCTTCAATATTCAAGAAAGTAACGGATCTTGATTCTTAATCAGCGATAACAAATGACCACATGCATACAACAGAGGGAAGGAGAAGATACTCACATGTGTACCCACTTGAATTTCCTGCAAGTAAGAAAGGGTAGGGAACATAATTATAGTAGAAGGATTCAAATGGATGAACTGAGCGGTGAAATCTTCCTGGTTATTATCAATCACAACATCGACCAGAATAGGCGGCGAGGTTGAGACTCAGGGGGGTTGGGAGCAGCAGGGCTGGTTTCTTGGACGGGCCGTCGGTGTGGCTGTCGAGGAGTAGAGGCCATATCTTAGAACCTGTGAAGGACAGAGAGCTAGCGAGGAGATGAAGGCGAGATGAATCGGCCGCTCGCTGCTACCGAGTCGCTGCCGTCGCCTACCTGTACTCGGAGGCGCCGCCGCCGCCGGCTGACTGCTCTCTCCTTGTCAACCCCCCTCCTCCTCTCTCGGTTAGGCGTCTAGATATGGCTGGGCGAGGGAGGGAGCGGCGAGGATGGTGGTGGTAGATGGCGGCAGCAGCGAGGGGAGGGGCGGTCCGACCTGCCACCGGCCGCCTCCGGTGCGAGGCGAGGCGAGTCGGGCGGAGGGTTGGCCTGCCTCCGGACGCCTCCGGTGCGAGGCGAGGCTAGTTGGGCGCGGGGTGGCCTGCCGCCGGTGAGGCGAAGCCGTTGGGGAGATGCAGGTAGGCGTGCGTGTGCGAGAGGATGCGGGCGACCCTTTTTTTTCACGGGAACCGTTATTTTACTTAGGGATGTGACTGCGGGTTAATTCCTAAAAAGCACAGGGATCTTTATGCAAAAACACCGCGACAGTGAACCCGGAGCCCCAATCCGTGCTTCATACAAAAATTGACGTATTTTTAATTAAAACAAATATGCATTCCACATACTAATCAAATGCTCAAATTACCAATAACATGTCTCCAGTCTCATAATACAATAACTAATTAATCTAACTCCAAAGAGAAGGCATAAATATGTAACTGGACAGGATATAATAGGGCACGATTAATCCCTACATGGCTATTAATGGAAGTAAGCAAAACTGGCACTGCTGGTGGTATGAGGTAATGAACACATTGAACTAACTAAAGTGTAAGCAGAAGCTGAATACATTATATATCTTTATGTACCTGAAAGCACCCTCAGAATATTTTCACTTCATAATAATAAATATAACAGATTAATAACAAAAATGACCAGGAAATTATGTTTTTTAGTACAATGAAAATGTGACATTCTTGCCCAGGGAGGCATCCCTTTATGGTCTGCACAGAGAAAATCAATAAGAAATAAAGTTAATATAGATTACTAACAAAATTGACCAGGAAACTAAGTATTTTCAGTACAATGAAAACGTGGCATTGCTTGTCCTCTGAGATGCATCTCTTCATGGTCTGTACAGAGAAAAGCGTTTGTAGCTTTTAAAAGGCAAAGTAATATGTAAATGTCAGTAGGAAAACAGAAAAAACAGTATTGACCATTGATATATGCAAATATGTAAAAAATGGTGTGAGATCTGCATGTACCTATAACAGTCCACCACTATGACAATATATATAGAGAGAGGAAACATGTCATTCCAGCCCACTCGCAGCATGCACCAATCCAAATATTTCACATCATTTTCTTAACGCAGTCTTGCAAATGATTATAAACATATATCAAGCGCTACACAAAAGTTGATGCCAGGATTACGTATGCTCCATGATATCTAAAAATATATTTTAAGCACTGATAATTGATACGGAAGTGCTTCTATGATATATCTTAAGTAACAAAAGCTATGTAAAAGTTAATCTTGATGTATCAAATTTGCCTTGGAGCGTTGTTGCCAACTTCAGGCCTTTATTTCAAATTTCAAAGCCAAATAGCTTCATCCCTTTGTCACAGAGGAAGAGGTGCGAAAGAGATAGAACTGGCCAAATGGTGATAAGTCGAAAGCAACCAACCAACATTTAACTCCAAATGTTAGAAGGGACCGCAAGACAACCAATCTATTTGGCCACACTAATCAAATTCTGCAATGGGGCGCCTGAGGATTAGGCCATGATGATGATGATGGGCATCGAGAAGAACTATGCAATCTGATTATACTCAAATATAGGTTCAAACAATGAGAAGAAATGACAAACGTTGTAAGGATAAGATGTGCTCGTATTTACCTTGAGTTAACAACCTAGAAAATGTGACGCAGCAATCACTTGCTGTCCAAACCTCCTAGTACATTGTGAATCATTGTCTGATCTAGAAAACACAGTTAGGAAAAGCAATACAACATCCAAGGATATGCACATACTGACCGATGCAGCAAAACCAAACGCAAAAAAATCATTGGATGGTCAAGTCTCCTATATTGCACATCATCGCCCTATTATGTAGATCTGCAGGTAGCCGATCACATGAGAACCATGATCAAATGCAATATGCCTGAAGAAACAATAGAAGTGAAATATTTCAAAATCTAATTTCGGAAGAAGCAAGGTCCTTTGCTTACATGAGAACTGTGATGATACAGTCAACACATCAGTTGATAGTTGCATTGGAGATAAAGAAAAGTAAACTATCAACATCTCTTTCCTACAGGTGTTATCTATCAACATCTCCATCTTTCTCACCCATCCTATATCTCCCTTTGCTCCAGTTCAGACCCATAAATTTCCCTCAACCTCTCCATCTCCCTTCGTATCCTCCCCAGTCACCACCGGCCGCCCCCTCCGCCGTCTTGCTAGATCATACCATGACGCCACCTACTGACCAGCTTGCGAATCCTACCATGCTTAACAGTTGACTACCTGAACCTGTACACACCAAAACTACATGTGCACAAGACACTTGTATGCTCCTGCTAATTAATCAAGCCTAAATTCACTTGTTTGACCAGATGGATCCTCTGTTGATTCATCCGCTCTGAGATGGATGGATCAGATCCCTGGCTTCACTTGAGCACATCTGGGATCGATGAGTGGGTCACTCAACTCCATCGTCTGAAGCTTCTGCTCCAGCCCCCGGACGGGCCTCAAACCTCGAATTCATCGATCATACGGTGGCATAAAACTACAATATCATCTAAAACAACTACTGCGAGGAACTCAAATCAAATAAAAAGAGACATATATTGTTCAAAGAGAAATTTGAGGTGCTTCGCATTAATCCATATAGAAAAAGAGCAGCAATATGAAGGCACGACCCACAACTTGCTCAGGCTACTGTATAGTGTGCATTGTTCTGGGAGCCATGATCCACCCACAGCAGAATCCCTGACCTTACATAATATTATGCACAGAATTATCCAAATTGCTACTAAAAGCTACCAGCCAACAGCAAGAAGAACAAAAAGAAATTCTTAGTCTTCTATATGTAAGTGTTTAAACAAAACTTCTACCTGGCTTTTCAAGGGAAAAAGGTAGAAGGATGTAAGCTAGTACTTTAGCACTAAAAAGTAATGTTGCATTAGAATAGTAGGAGTACAGAAAAAAATAGAAGAACCATCTCAATAGCAGAATTCTTCTACCATCAGAATTCTCACTACCACCAAGATCAAAAGCTCAGCTCGACAAACTGATTTAACTAATGCTAAATAAACTGATGATTTTCTGAAAAATTTCTCCAAGTAAACAACACACCTCTTGCAAATGTAGTTGTCGACTTGAATGGAATACTCGCAGCAGTGAGCAGTCAACATGCCTGTTGTATTCTCTCTATGACCATTTACCCGCCAACCTATTGCAAGCCCACAACTACACGGTGCTACTCATTTGTTTGGGAGATTGCAGACGCAGCTGCAAGTCAACATGTGCTCCAAGTGCATGTCTGTAGCTCCATGTCGTTCTGTGATGTTGACAACATGTGCTTAGCTCAAGAGATGGAGACATTATAAAAGAATCATCATTTAATTATCTATGTATGCCATGATAACATAAAAAGGACATCACATTGCTGGAGGCATGAAACCAAGTGCCAGATTATATAGTTTCATATACACTTTTATGGTTTTATTCATATATCATATGGTGTGTCGACAAAATGGCACTACTGCATTAGATGCATTAATTCTGAATATGCAAGTCTAGGACAGTACTGCTCTAGTAATAATATATGTGTCACTATGAGCTAATTTCCAGAATATTCAGTTAGCAGTTGGATGAGTACTATTTTATATCATCTCAGATTCCTATCAACATGTCATCCATAGTCCTTGTTCCTATCATGATGTGATTCTTCAGATGGACACTAATATGATAAATTTTCTATGCACACAATTGTAACCTGCCTTTATATTAGTATAAATAAAAACAGATACTAAAATAGTTATCCAGGAAGGGTAGCTTCCTAGTTGTAATTATACCTAATTGTAGAACTCTGGGTACGATCTAGTGTGAACGACGCACCTCCTGACCTCCAAATATATTACTTTGCAGCGGGAACAATCAAATCGATCAACATATTGGATTGGCCTGCTTGGGACGTAGCTAGTAAGTCAGCTAGCTTGGATTGGGACATAGCTAATAAGCCTCGTGAAATCAATCCAGTGGCCTGCTTGGACGTAGCTGGTAAATCAATCCCAGCCGAAAACGTCCCAAGCACCAGCAGGAATCTGCTAGTTAGTAATAAAATCGATCAGCAAAGATGGTATATGTTCCGATCTTGGAGAAGTATGGCATAATATTATTCACTTCTTTTTGTTGCCAATGAACACTAAATTGCCCACTTGCTATTAACAAAACTGAGATTACCACGAGCAAGCCCACCTGCTCTCACGGCGCTCCTTCCGCCGCCACCACGAAGCCAAGATTGATCCACCACATCCAGGAATCCAAGGGAGAGGAGAGAAAGAGAGAACCGATCGATGAATTCCGATCGGCCGTCCCGAACTCTGCTTCCGCGCTCGCCCAACCTCGAGCGAAGTGGGTGCGCCGAGCGGGGCAGCAGGCTTCTAGGTCCTTAGCGAGTGCGGCGGCCGGCACGCGGCGGCGTTGGGGGCAGGTGGCCCACGGCGGCGTCGGGGGCGTGCGGCCCGCGGGGGCGTCGGGGGCGGGTGGCCGACGTTGAGGCGGGGCGGGGCAGGACGTGGCGGCGGGCTGGAGGAGGAGGCGGCGGCGGCGGGCGGCGCGCGGCGCGCGGTGAGGCGGGGCGACGCGGGAGGTGGCGGCGGACTGGAGCCCGAGATGGGATGGAGGAGGCAGGGTGTGCGAGTCGCTGGGCTGATTTTTTTTCTTTTCTCTCATACCGGTTCGGGCTAACTTATGACGAAGACTGCGGGTTGAATACAGAAAATAGTAGGGGCTTTTTCGCAAAAGTTCCGCGACGGTGAACCCGGAGATCCAATCCGTGCTTTATTATTATTAGGGAGAGAATATACTAGCAAAAATGTCCGTGTGTTGCAACGGGAGAAAAAAGATAGTGTTTATCACCGAAATTAATTGGATTTTTTTCTTTGGCGGAACGCATGTGCTTTACCATAAAACAAACACCAGAGCTGGATTCCATCTCGTTCGTTGCGGACTAATGCAAGTGGGTCCAACAAGCCAGGCTTGTTCGTAGAGGCATGGGCTTTGGTGGACACCCTGGCATGCCATCACCCATGCATATGTGTTTCATGAGTGTGGCGATGAGCTAGTCGGGCATGTCGATTGTGGAAGCTGTGAGCCGCTTCCTCGTCTCCTACAATGCATCATCGCCTCATCGGTTTACAGTATAAACATCATATGTCTTCGGAAAATGGTCGACAACTCCTTATTTGGAGTAAGAATTTAACCACGGTGAGATCGCCACAATCCTATGATAGCAACCTGGAAGATGTAGCCCAAACATTAATGTCCTTGATGGCCCGGGTACCACTAATGATCAAAAATTGCTAAAATAAGTCTAGGAACTGTAGTGTTATGAATTTAGAAGCATCACCTCCTCTACATTGTTATGAATTTTGCTTTTGCTAGCCCACCACCGCTGCATGACGGATTTAATCCAACTTCAACCCAATTCAAGTCCCCCTTTATTTGTACACCATTAGCCACCAAGGATCAACGCCAATTTTACGGTCTCTTTTAAATATAGATTTTCGTTTATTCATGATAGCACATATGCCCGTGCGTTGCAACGAGAAAGAAAATTGAGGTGTCCATCAAATACCCATCGCATGTCGAGGTATAAAACAAATGCATATCATGCTTTAAGGAAAAAAATCATCGCACTTTCCTAGTGAGTCATTTATTCATGTTGGCACTTTTAATATTCGCAACGTCCTCCTCTCGTCGATGATGGTAAGGTTTTTGGTATCCACAATTAATGTTTTATTATGAAGCCGCGTTCATGTACTTTGACGACACGTCCTTCAGCTTCGTACTACCATCAGATGGAAGAGTAGTGGTGCATTGAATAGGAATTTTTTATAGAGATTTTTTAAAAAAATATTCAAATGCAAGCCATTTTTTGCTATGTTATTTTTTAGAGAAGATTGGTTGTTTGGTTTGCAAGGTTATACTCCATTTTCCTTTTTTGCATAATTTGGACTTGATCCAAACACAAGCATTTCACGTAGACATCGGATAGGCTCTTTCTTTAAAAAAGACGCGCACGTTGAGAGACCAGAACCGCACGCACACATCTCGTTTGTTCATCAATTTCAAGCTCCTTGCAATAGATTTATTTTTCTATGTTTTCTCTCTCCCGCCACTTTGAACAGAAAAGAACTATTTTCTCTATTGTCTCGAGTAAACCGCCACCGCTGGCCAGAGACCCCATACGCCTCGTTGTAGTCATGGCCGGCCGGCCGCGTGTACGCCTCGTCATTGTAGTGATGCCACGTTTCAAAGCCCTATTCTCTAAAAACAAAATGAACATTGTAACAACCTGCGAGCTTCTTCCTTGCTCTAGCTTTCTCTAGAGCCGAGCAGCAGCGCAGGCAGCGCTCGAGCACCTCGGGTCCGACCCTCACGCCCTCACGCCCTGCCGTTTTTCTTCTTTCACCCCTGTCACCGTTGTCCCAGCCTTTCTTCGCTCGTTCCGTTCCCTTTCCTTTGCTCCTTTCATGTCCCCCATCTGCATATCTGCAAGCTAGCCTGCCAGAGACTGAATTTACACTTCCTTGTTTCTGTTAATCTCCTTCAGGCCCACAGTGCATGCATGTATGAGTTGCTTCCTTTTCTCAGCCTTTGCTTATTGATTCCCAGACAGCTCCTTGATAACCAAGACATTGAAAGGCCTATATAAATTAGTAGGATTGGATTTAAGGACGCGAGGTGGGATTAATAATACATGAAACAAACTTTTCATCTTAGCAAACCAGCTCAGTTGGTGCCGACAATAGCTAGGCGAAGATGAGGTCGTGAGTTCAATTCCAAGTAGCATCTAATATTTTTGCCACGCCCTTTATGTTGGCTAGATTAGTTGGGCCACAGCCCAAGCTGCGTGCGGCTTTCCATCACGTAGGCTTCGTTCGAGTCTCATCCCTCCGGACGGAAGTTGTGCGTGGCGGGCCACATGAATAGTATCAAAATTTAGTACCACCTTGAATATGTTTTAAATTCAAACTGAAAGCGTAAACTCACGGGAAGAAGCGTATTGTGACGGTGAACCCATGGAGTCAATCCGTGCTTTATTATTAGGGAAAGAAATATACTAGCACAAATGCCCAAGCGTTGCATCGGGTGAAAAAAAACCACACTTTCCTAACCCAATTGCTCAAGACCCCCTCTCATTCCAGGACACACCGCCAGGCATGATGACATGAACAAACTCTTTGAAATCCTCCATCCTGCCATGAAAATATGTACTGCAGAAAAAATATGAACGTATTTCAGAAGTGTACTAAAGGTGTGTGGAATTTAAATCATAGAAATATCTATCTGGTTCTGAGTATCTCTTCATGCCTTTGTTGGAGTTTCTTAGTGATGCCCAAAACATATCGCATTATACCGTAAATAGTAAAGTCAATTTTAGTACAATGTTTTTTGCTCCACTACGGAGGTAACACGAATTTTCATGAACCAATGTTGGCTAGGTTTAGGGACTGTAGCATAGCACTATTCATGCCCAACAATCAAGCACCTATTTTTAACCGGTACTATCTTTTCCATTATAATTCTCAAAAATTTATTGTACATGAACAATAAATAAACAATTTCTTTATTATGACTTAGACATAGTATTTTCTAACATAATTTTTCCCGGTGATTATAAACAATAAATAAATAATTCTAGCATAATTTTCTCTCGAGTTATGGATGGGGTAAAACTTCGTTCATGGGATTGTAGCTAGTGGCAGAGGATGAAAAAAATTTGAGGGGGGAGACTTTTGATTGATTTCTAGGTGGTTTACATTGTTCCCACAATCTTTTTAGAGATCAATCAACTCATGACGGGACAAAACAAATGACAAAAGATAACCAGGCTATGTTTGTCTGTCAATCCCAGAAATCCCTCCCTTTCCTTCTTTATTATCAATTCTGGAATCCCTCCTTTCCTTCTTTGTTCTCTCCATTCTTCCTTATTAGGACACTTTCTTCTTATTACGGGACGTCTGGCTTCCCACTTTTTTCCCGGAATCCCTCTTTCCTTGTTATTATGGGACAGCTTCCCACTTTTCCTTTTTTTTGCTTTCAATCCCCGAATTCCCTCCTTTCCTTCTTATTACCGGAAGGGTTCCCACTTTCCTATTTTTCTTTGCTGTCAATCCCGAAAAACCCTTCTTTCCTTCTTTATTTTTAGGACGAGAGAACTGGTGTATCACCGGCTGCCGCGAAAAGAGATCCATCATGTTTGAAAGAAGCATAGTGGAGAAAATCATACCCAACAGAAGCATAAGGAATCAAGCATTCTACAAGAAGAATGAGGACAGAATGCACATAAGAGGCTGGTGTGCTGCTTGCTTTCTTCAAACAGTGTGAAAGTATGCAAATATGAAGTACTGACTTGTTTGCTAATTGCAATGGCATTATTTTCTGATACTGGAGACCGTGCACCCCAATGGCCTCTAGAAATTGACAGAAACATATATCAAAGTATGGAGGGCGAGAGAACTGGTGTATTCCTCAGGAACAAAGAACTGTCAGAACTGGTGTATTCCTCAGGAACATACTACATTATTGTTTAGTATAGAATCCTGCTCATGCTGAGGGTTAACCAAGTCAAGTATTGGTTCAACATGATCTCCTGGGGGGATGCAATGGTAAAAAAATAGCTTTTTCTTCTTACTGAAAGTACATCTATGTAAGAACAGGTGGTTAAGCACAATCCCAGCTAATCTAGCAAACCGGGCCACGAATGAGAGCTCTGGTACATTAATTTGTAGAGAGAGTGGCAGAAAGCAGCTCTACATCTCATGCCATCTTCAACCCCAAATGTGGCCGTCATCCCCGCAGCTGTCACAAATCATAGACCACGTTGTAAATTTTCCTTCTTGATTGAGAACACCTTGGCAGAAAGAAGAGGCTTTTACCTGAAGAGTAGCGGCTGAATCAGATCGTTGTAGAACTTGGCGTCATAGACGGCGGCACTATGTGCTTGGATGATGCAGACGGGTCGACCAGCGCAGTGGCAGCCGGCTGAATCAAATCAAGGGGAACGGGGTGTTTGTACACACAGAATAGAGTAGGGAGTGGGGGAGAAGGGGGAGGGGGAGGCGAAAACTGGGGGGCGCCGTGGGCGGAGGCGGAGGAGGAGATGCAGGAAGACAGCGAGAAGGACCGTCGCTGGAGGCAGCGGCGAGGAGGATGTGTGGGTCGGGTTCGTCGTGGTGGTCGTAGAAGACGGCGCGGAAGAGGGTGTGGCAGGAGAGGTCGCGCTCCCGCAGGATGCCCTGCCGGTACGCGCCCTGCCGGTACGCCCCCTCATCCCACTCGCGTGCGTCGAGTCCTGGCTGCGCCTGCACCGTCGTCGTCGCCGTCGCCATCTCCTCGGGATTCTTTGCTACTGGCTGCACTCAAACGGGATATGTGGGCCTGATTTACTGGGCCGAAGCGCACGGGCGGGCATCGTTCGATGCACACGACGTGGTACGTGGTTCCGTGAATTAGTACCACCTCACGTATATGTTTTAAATTCAAAGTGAAAGTGTAAACTTACGGGAAGAAGCGTATTGTGACGGTGAACCCACGGAGTCAATCCGTACTTTATTATTAGAGATAGACTAGTACATATGCCCATGCATTGCAATGGGAGAAATAGCATGGTGTTCATTGAAATTTAAACAAATATGCACTCTAAAATCTAATCAACTGCATCGTTCAAGACTTCAAGTAAAAGTACATTTGGATTCAAGATGTAGCAGTTTATTAATTATTTTTGCTAGCAAGTATTTGATAGAAGATAAAATCAATCATAGCATGTATATATAAAGCGTGGGTTGAACAACTGGCTATTAAAAATATGGGTAGAAAAGGTGGAATATGTACTTTTTTGGCCTCCTTAACAACCGTATGCAATTAGTGGAGAGAAGGTCTGTGAAAATGCACTGGTGGCTGCCCCTGAGGCAGTTTCAGGTCAAACTAAAGTGTGATGGAAGGTCATCTGCAACATCTAGACTGTCGCCTGGTGACGAGGAGGCCAGATCTTTGTCAACTCCAACCGCCACACATCAGGGGCCCCTCCAACAACCATTGTACCCTATCTCCACCACCCAATTTTATTGCTTGAGATCCATGCACATGATTGGAAATAGAGATTGTTCATGTCCTTCAGTCTTCCTATTAGTACTGCTTATAAATTGCTTATCACAGACCATTGCGTCTCAAAGTGGGGTACATGTCCTTCTTGCTGCACGTGATGCAAAAGTTCTGCAGCTTCCAGGTTGGACCTACAGTAGTTATCAGAAACAGTTCTATACATGCCAAAGGATGGTACAGAACCAAAGGTCAATAACATCTCCGAAATCTTCTTGGCATAACATTTCTTCCCATGGCACCAAAGGTCACTCGTGCATATCAAAGGACATCTTGCTTGGTTTTAACTTTCCCACTGCATCTCAGCAAGAAAATCAAGTGACTGGTCAAATTCCTTCAATATATATATATCATGTATACAACAGAGCATTGTATCTAGCTTCACATGGAAATCTTCCATTTATCATATTATCAGACATTTCCACGTATTCCTGTCTTCATAATTCCCCGATTGGGACACCAAAACTGATGTATGTCTAAGCTCAGGTTGTTCGGACTTTATTTTGCTTCAGAACATATCTTTCCAAACGAAAGAAGAGCTAAGCTGATTTTAGTCAACTGAATGACTAAACCATGCTTTCATCCACTACCCTCAAACAAATGAAATACCAGGTAATGCAGAGGACAAGATCTCTAAGCGCTAGGCTTCAGATGGAGGAAAAACTAGAAGCCTCTGGCTGACTGCTGCAATGCTTCTCATAGTGGTCGAATCTTAAGTTAAGAACTGATAAAATAGGTGTTATATACTGATTAAGAACAAAGAAAATAATTGTTAATTTGGCTCACTACTCAGATCGGTTTCAGACATAACATCATTGTTTCCGAAGATTTATTTCAAAACTTTAAGTAAAGTAAGGACAGAAGATCTGCAAAACACATTGCAAAATCCTAAAAAGGTCTAAGACTACAATCATGCCTACAAAAATAAACTAAGTAGTTATCGCCAATAATTACTTGCCCTCCTAGTTAAATTCTATTGGAATTCGCGGGAAATTAATTAATTTAGTAGCCAATGGAATGCATGTACGGGACCACTCTTACCATACAAATCTAGCAATTGCTTTCACGAAGAGAGAGGTGTGGATGGAGAATTCCATGGGTGTAAGTTGGACCAGATGAGTGGATAAAGTTCTTGCTGCAGATTGCTAGACATTAGCCGCTTTTTGGATAGACCGGAACTTCACATTTACCAGAGAAAACATCAATATATTGATCTCCCATCCTGAAGCGCACAAGGAGAAGGTTATCACATGTTTAGAGGATTATTTCATATCACCATTAAACAAAAATCACATGTGCCTACTACAAACCTTATATCTTTATGTTTGCAAATCGAACTACAAACTTGAAGCAAAATCTGCAAAAAATTTGGGTATTAAAATTTGCCATGTTGCAATTCAGTGTTTACTTTGAAATTTTTGAAGTAAATGAAAATTCAAAGTTGAGAACATACCTTCCAGAAGAATAGTACCATTGAGGCAAAACAAACCCACAAGAAAACATGCCAATAATTTTCATAATAGGCATTTCAACAATAGGAGGTGTGATGAATTGTTTAGCATACACCTCCTTGTTCTTGGTAGTGTCGGTGTTGCGCAGCTGGCCGATGAGCTCAGTTGGGATGTTGTGGTCAGTGACATGCATGATAGATGAAATCTAGACATGTACTATTAGAACTTAAAACAAACTTAAAGTCTTTGGGTTCATGCTAGAGTTCGCAGTGCTTGCAGTGCTGATGAACCACTGCTTGTCACTAAAGAAGACAATGGCAGGGGTCTCCCATATGGATTACTCACTGAGAAACATGTCGACGACAAGTTACCATGCCATGATCACAATGCAGCTCCTGTTGCCTAAACTGAACTGAACCACACTCATCTTTGACTTGCCCTTGCAGCTCCCGGCTACTTCTAGTCACAGGATCAGATCGGAACCTACACCTGCAAAGAGTGAGATCTACCAATCAAATACTCCACCTTCCACTACTATGGGATGCTGCTAACGTGACACTATGATTAGAGACCCTTCGAGAAACTGTGTGCGATGCAATAATCGCAAACGGTTGTGTATGAAAACCGTCAAAAAAGGTGAAAACATTTGCGATGGAGGATGCATCAAACACGGTTCAGATTTTAGTTGCATGTGTGATGAAGGGCATATGATTCAGTTCAATTAACCGTTTGCGATGATGAGGAACAAAAGAAACGGGCAGCCACATGAAGGCGTGTGCGATACACAACATAAGGTTCACTCGGATGAACTGTTTGTGATTAGGCAGCACAAAAGAAACGGGCAGCCAGATGAAGGTGTGTGCGATATACAACATACAGTTCACTCGGATGAACTGTTTGTGATTAGGAAACACAAAAGAAACGGTCAGCCAAATCAAGGTGTGTGCGATATACGACATGCGGTTCACTCGGATGAACTATTTGCGTTGACACAAGAGAACAAAAACAGTTCAACTTAACAAGACGTGTGTGTTGTGCGATGGGATTGCATGTGGTTCACTCGGCCCTTGTCGTCAGTGTGTGACCTCTATGGCAACTGTTTGCTCCCTAGGCGCCTCTTCGTGTACTGTGGCAACCGTCCACCAACTCTGCGCCCTTCCCTCTCGATTTGGAACTGTTGTCGCACGCTAGCTCTTCCTCCCTCCTCCATTTGCCTTCACCCTTCCTTCTGCCATTGTTTTATCGTCTTCTCCATGGAGGGGATAAGCTGGAAACAACCCCATTATTCTTGCCCCAATTTGAATGATGATGCGGTGGAGGAACTCACTGATCGGTGCGACGTCATCACCTCGGCTAGCATGGCAGGTTCGTTCAAGACCATTCTCGACTCAACTAATAACATCATTACAAGGAACCCAAGGGTCCAGGAGCGGTTTGATCTCCCCTATCTTCTTCGCCGTGACCCTGCTGACTGGCGCAGGGACGAGGGAAACCTCGCCTTGTGTAAGTTGATGCCGCTTGATAATGATACGTATGATGTTAAGATGCCATCGCTTGAGGGCAAGGCTTGGGCAGGCGCAAATGGAGATTGGGTTGTTCATATTGGGTACAACTGCGAGTGGGAATTTGTGAATGTGTAGTTGTGTATACTCGTCACCGGGTTCCACTTCGAAAAATCTCAGACGACTGCCCAGAGGTTGAGTACACCGGTATTCTACGTGAGTTCAAATACGATCATGCTGACTGTCGTCTACGGAAGATAGCAATTTGTCGAGTTCCTAACAACTCTTGGGGTTATAGGAATGCTTATGTTGTCGCTATCTTTGACAAGCTTGTTGCCATTCTTCATGGTTCGACTCGATGGATATTGATCAAAAATCAGTTTCTATACACAGATGAGTACTGTGATGCAATTCAATACGAGGGTCTTGTGTTTGCTACCACCACTCATGGCACCATTTTTGCATGGAATCCTCATGATTTCGGTACGTTTGTCTTCCACCGTAATTATAATTGTTTCATCCATATGCATGCGGGTTAGCTAGTTTCTCTTTAATAATTAACCTTCTTGTGTTTCCAAGGTCCTGTGAACATTCCACCACCTATAATTGAAAATTTTATTCACGAGCACGAGGACGAGCAGGACCCATATACTCAGTGGCGCCTGGCAACTTATTCCGATGGATCACCTCTTCTTGTCTGTATACGGGGCACTGCTGATGTTACTAAGGAAGCAGGTGTTGTCTCGTATGGTCCCACTCTCCGGACCTATTCTAACATCCGTTGCAGGGTATTCGGGATGGATACTAGTGTACTAGCGCCAACACCTTCTCCCTAGTTCAGTATTGAAAGTCTTGGAGGAAACTCGCTCTTCCTTAGACAAAACTATCCAATGATGGTCGAAGGCGATCCAGCTATTGTTGACACAATGTTACTACCATTTATGAGAAGCAAATGTATCTATACCTCGGACATTACTATGATTCCCTACCGTCCCAATATGGGTCCTGACATAGGCCGCTTCAGCCTCGATGATCAGTCCTGCGTTGGTCTCCAGATTGACAGTAGTTGGCCCTTCCTAGAGAATCACTTTTGGTTCAAAGCAAGCGTTTCCAACGCCGACGAGTGGTCGAGCTGAAATTCATTTCATCGCTTTGTTATTTGTTGTGTGAGAAAAACTTTACTAGAATGTTTTGTTGGAAATGATCTATAATCCAACATGTATCCTCGTTGTCGTTGTGGGTTGATGACTTGTTGTATGTAATCAATGGTACATTTGCATATGCGTCCATGAACTCACGCCTGCTAGTGGTGTCCATATGAACAGTGCTAGTGATTTTAGTTGCAAAAATTAGATAGTGCTAGTGATTTGTAGCTGCATATTTTGACAAATCACAGTGTTACAAGGTTGACAAATGGCAATGTTACTAGATAAACAAATGTCAATCTTTCCAGTTTGAGAAATGGCAACATACCCAAAATGACAGATATGCAAATCTTACCCAATTGTTTGTACGTGGTTGCACACGGGTCATGCAAAACAACCGTTTGCGTTGAAGGGATGCAGAAATCCTGCTAGGCACATTTTCCCTTGGCTTCCTGGGGAAGCTATCGGTTTGCATACGGGTGTTCTAACTAAAACGTTTGCGATGAGTGTTTTATATTTAAAAACCATTGACGTTTTTTTCAAAAGAAAATCGTTTGATAAGTCTATACATTAAGAGAGAGAAATGCAAGTTCGTTCAAACCATATCTTTCATTCAGTCACACCGTGAATTTATATTCATATGATCGAGAATTTGAGATACAGTATTAAACCCCAAAAAAACTATTTCCGGCGGCGGCGGAGTCAGCGTGCCGTGTCGTCGTTGCCGTTGTCGTCCTCCGGGACGCCATTTTTGAAGTCTTCAAGGCAGCACAAAATGTTCTTCACTTGTAAATCAAACATCATGTTGTCGCGCGATCGACGGGCGGGGCACGGGAGGACGGCAACTAGCGCTGCTGAGAGGAAGCGGTCGACAGCAGCGTCCCATGCTGCCGAGGAGGGGGCACACGGGCACGGGCACGGGCGCGACGGGTGCAGCCAAACGCATGGGGACCGGTGCCGCGATGTGTGGAGGGGCGCGCACGGGCGCGGCGGGTGCAGCCAAATGCACGGGGTCTGGCGCCACGGTGGGTGGAGGGGCGCGCACGGGCACGGGCACGAGCGTTGGCGCTGGCATGTACACGAGCTCGTGCGGGTCCGCGGAGACCTCGCTCATGCCCACGGCTTCCAGCTCTGCGATAGTGCTCGGCGACCAGCCCGTCAATGCTACGGGGATGGTCGTTGGCGCGGGCGCGGGGATGGGAGCTGGGACGGGAGCGGGGGCAGCAACCGCCGCGGCTAGCTCGTTCTGGGCCATGTCCATGAGGCCCCATTCCTCCTTATTTTCTATCTCCTCCAGCTCGGAGTCAACTTCACCAAACTTGAAGACTAGTTGCAGATGATCATTCTGCGCCATGGCGGTGGAGGTCTGCGGGGGGGAGGGGAATGAGAGGTGAACAGTAAGGCCGCCCGTATTAAACAATGGCTCGGGCGCCATTAATGGAGAGGAAGGCGGGCGGCCATGGAAGTCAAAGGGCTCGCTTCCCAATGAGCCTGCGCATCGTACATCTCGCATGCTTCCCGGTGAGCCTGCGCATTGGAGGGCAGCTTGCACGCCTCTCGGTCAGCCTGCGCACCGGACTGCGCTCTCACGCCTCCTGTTCAGTCAAGGTCAAGCAGCTGCCCGCACGGCACCTCCTACAACCATTAAAACCAAGACACATGGTGTCACGCCGAATGGTTAACAGAACGCACACAGTTTGAATTATAAAAACGTTTGAGATATTTGATGTCTACTACACAACTTTATTCTTATAGACGTTTTTGGGCCTCCAAGTGCAGAGGTTTGTAGGACAGTAACAAATTTCCCTCAAGTGGATGACCTAAGGTTTATCAATCCGTAGGAGGCGTAGGATGAAGATGGTCTCTCTCAAGCAACCCTGCAACCAAATAACAAAGAGTCTCTTGTGTCCCCAACACACCCAATACAATGGTAAATTGTATAGGTGCACTAGTTCGGCGAAGAGATGGTGATACAAGTGCAATATGGATGGTAGATAAAGGTATTTGTAATCTGAAATTATAAAAACAGCAAGGTAACTAATGATAAAAGTGAGTGTAAATGGTATTGCAATGATAGGAAATAAGGCCTAGGGTTCATACTTTTGCTGGTGTAAGTTCCCTCAACAATGATAACATAATTGGATCACATACCTATCCCTCAACATGCAACAAAGAGTCACTCCAAAGTCACTAATAGCGGAGAACGAACGAAGAGATTATGGTAGGGTACGAAACCACCTCAAAGTTATTCTTTCCAATCAGCCTGTTGGGCTATTCCTATAAGTGTCACAAACAGCCCTAGAGTCCGTACTAGAATAACACCTTAAGACACACATCAACAAAAACCCTAATGTCACCTAGATACTCCAATGTCACCTCAAGTATCCGTGGGTATGATTATACGATATGCGTCACATAATCTTAGTTTCATCTATTCAACCAACACATAGAACCCCAAAGAGTGCCCCAAAGTTTCTACCGGAGAATCACGACGAAAACGTGTGCCAACCCCTATGCATAGGTTCATGGGCGGAACCCGCAAGTTGATCACCAAAACATACATCAAGTGAATCACGTGGTATCCCATTGTCACCACAGATACGCACGGCAAGACATACATCAAGTGTTCTCAAATCTTTAAAGACTCAATCCGATAAGATAACTTCAAAGGGGAAACTCAATCCATTACAAGAGAGTAGAGGGGGGAAGAAACATCATAGGATCCAAATATAATAGCAAAGCTCGCGATACATCAAGATCGTATCATCTCAAGAACACGAGAGAGAGATCAAACACATAGCTACTGGTACATACCCTCAACCCCGAGGGAGAACTACTCCCTCCTCGTCATGAAGAGCACCGGGATGATCAAGATGGCCACCGGAGAGGGATTCCCTGTAACACCCTCGATGCGGCTATATCTCCTACGTGTCGAAGCACGACTTAGAGGCATAACCTCAAAGCAATGTCGCAAGTAAGGCAATCTTCACAACATCCCATGTAATATAGATAATAGAAGGGGAAGGTACATAGTTGGCTTACACTCGCCACGTCAAACAAAGTACATAAATAGCATTACATCATCCAATCACTCATGGCCCGACTACGGTGCCAAAATAAAAGATCAACCCAACATGCAACACAGTCCCGATCGCCCCAACTGGGCACCACTACTGATCATCAGGGAAAGACACATAGTAACGGCGTGAGTCCTCGTCGAACTCCCACTTGAGCTCAAGCGCGTCATCTGGAACGGAGTCATCAGGCCCTGCATCTGGTTTGGAAGTAATCTGTGAGCCACAGGGACTCAGCAATCTCGCACCCTCGCGATCAAGACTATTTAAGCTTATAGGTAAGGCAAGGTAATATGTGGAGCTGCAGCAAGCGGCTAGCATATATGGTGGCTAACATGTTCGCAAAAGAGAGCGAGAAGAGAAGGCAAAGCACGAACGAATCACTAGAGAACCAACTACGGCAAACATTACTCCAACACCGTGTTCACTTCCCGGACTCCGCCGAGAAGAGACCATCACGGTAACGCACACAGTTGATTCATTTTAATTAAGTTAAGGTTCAAGTTATCTACAACCGGACATTAACAAATTCCCATCTGCCCATAACCGCGGGCACGGCTTTCGAAAGTTCAAATCCCTGCAGGGGAGTCCCAACTTAGCCCATGACAATCTCTCACGGTCAACAAAGGATAAACCTTCTCCCGAGACATTCCGATCAGACTCGGCATCCCGGTTCTACAAGACACTTCGACAAGTTAAAACAAATCCAGCAACACCGCCCGAATGTGCCGACAAATCCCGATAGGAGCTGCACATATCTCGTTCTCAGGGCACACTGGATAAGCTAAGCATACGGGAGCCAACGTAACCCAAGTTGCCAAGGGACGGCCCCGCACGGTGCTCTAGGTTCGACCAACACTCAGAGGAGCACTGGCCCGGGGGGGGGGGGGGGGGGGGGGTTTAAATAAGATGACCCTCGGGCTCCGGAAACCCAAGGGAAAAAGAGGCTAGGTGGCAAATGGTAAAACCAAGGTTGGGCCTTGCTGGAAGAGTTTTATTCAAGGCGAACTATCAAGGGGTTCCCATTATTACCCAACCGCGTAAGGAATGCAAAATCCGGGAACATAACACCGATATGACGGAAACTAGGGCGGCAAGAGTGGAACAAAACACTAGGCGAGAGGCCGAGCCTTCCACCCTTTTCCAAGTATATAGATGCATTAAGATAACAAGATAATATAATGATATCCCAACAAGTAAATAATGTTCCGACAAGGAACGATCTCCAATCTTCACCTGCAACTAGCAACGCTATAAGAGGGGCTGAGCAAAGCGGTAACATAGCCAATCAACGGTTTGCTAGGACATGGTGGGTTAGAGGTTTGACATGGCAATTTGGGAGGCATGATAAGAAAGTGGTAGGCATCGTAGCATAGGCATAGCAAAAGAGCGAGCATCTAGCAAAGCAAAGATAGAAGTGATTTCGAGGGTATGATCATCTTGCTTGCAAAGTTGTCAGAGTTGACTGGATCCTCGAAAGCAAACTCAACGGGCTCCTCATTAGCGAACTCGTCTCCCGGCTCTACCCAAGCAAGACAAAGAAGCAACAAGAACACAATCAACCACGTGCAAAGCTCAAACAACATGATGCAAACATGGTATGCTATGCGGGATGCGGTATGTGATGCATACGCAAGATTTGACAAGGAATGAATGAACCTGGCCTCAACTTGGAAATCTAAGAGTGCCACTGGAAAGGTGAGGTGATTTCGGTTGAAATCGATATAAAGAACACCGGAATCGGATGCACGGTTTGGAAATGGCAAGCAATTCAAATATGGCAACGGTCTGCGATAAACATCAAGTAGCCATCTAAATGCAACAAGTTAAACATGCTAAAGCACCCAAACATGGCAACAAAATACATGGCAGGGATCCATTCATGATGCTTAACAAAAGATGAACACTGAGCTACGGCCAATTCATCCATTAACAGGTTCAAACAAGCATGGCAAAAGTGCAATTGGTAAACAGATTTCAGACTTAGTGAAATTAACACTTGTGTGGAATTTCAGATCAGGTAGCACACTTTGAAGCATGAAAACTATATGCTACAGGAACTTAACATGGCAAAGTAAAGCATGGCATGGAGCTACTCAAAGATCTTAACAAAAGTCCCTTAGTTACCTTGAGCCAAAAGGGATCATAAAATACAATTGCAAGCATGTGAACATGGCAAAAACATAAACAGATCTCAGACTTAGTGAAAAACTGGAGCATGCGAATCAGATATCAAGTAGGGATGTTTACGAGCTCGATGCACTCACTACAGAGCAATTCATGATAATATAAGCATACATCCATCAAGAATACACATTATACAAGCTAGACATGGCAATAATAACAACATGGCATGCACGGATCAACTACAATATCCTCGGCAAAATCGCTAATAAGTACACAATCTGCCCAGATTCACGAAATAGCAAAAGTAGAGCTCGATTGACTCAAGCTAGGGTGCTCCATAATTGCAAACAAAGACATGGATGGGTAGAGAACTACAAGTTTATAAAATCACCCTTACTGATCATCCTCAAAAGAGACACGTATCACTAGGAAACAACATGAACATATGGCATATTGATATAAACAGTCCAAGGACAGTGGAATTGCTAAGTCCCTGAAATCAGCATTAACGAATGCACCACTTTGCAAGCTTGTGCTAGTCACCACACACATCACAAAAATACATGGATAGCACCTCTAGAAAGATGGCAAAGCATATAACAAAACTCATGTAGAGCTCAGGGGCATATCATGCACACAATAATCATGGCAAAAAATGACAAATAGCTATTTGGTGCAGCAGATCTGACACTTAACTTAAATAGCACTCTTCCAACAGCATTTCGGGCATCAAGATAACTCAAATGAAAATGATGCAATGAGATGAAATGATGTACTCTCTGAGACGAACATTTTGATATGCTATATGCCCAAAACGGATCTACGGGTGCAAAGTTACGGCACGATGAACATGGCAATAAAATTAAGGTTTTCTGAGAAAAGTCAACCGAGGGGGTAACTCAGATCCAGATCTAGCCGCACGAAAAACGAGGCCGCCAGAGTCTTCGCCAGAGTTGAGGGTCGCGGTGGCCGGAGACGACGTAGAAGGCCGAAGAGGGCTTGGGGGCGCCGGATCCGGGGGTGGCCGCGAGGATGGGGCGGCGCGGCAGGGTCGGGCGACGCTGGAGCTCCGGGCGGCGGCGCGCGGCGAGTCGACGGCGATGGCAGCGGTGGTCGGCGCGGGTCTCCGGGCGGCGGCGCGGGAAATGAGGCTGCGGGGCGGCGAGAGGAGGAGGGCGCCGAGCGGCTGGGCCGCGGGGGCCTGCCCCGGGCCGCGCGGGCTGGTGCGGTCGGCGGCGATGTGGGCGCCTCGGGCGCCACGTGGCGTTCCCGTAGTGGCCGGCGGGGAAGCGGACAATGTCCGGCCTGCGGGTTTTTGTCCGGCGGCGGCGGGTGGAGGTGGATCTAGGGTTTCGGGAGAGGGGAAACGAGAATTTCGGAGGGGGTGTATTTATAGGCATAGAGGGAGCTAGGAGAGTCCAAATGAGGTGCGGTTTTCGGCCATGCGATCGTGATCGAACGCTCTAGATGATGGAGAGGGTTTTGGTGGGTTTTGGGCCAAAATGGAGGGGTGTTGGGCTGCAACACACACGAGGCCTTTTCGGTCCCTCGGTTAACCGTTGGAGCATCAAACGAAGTCCAAATGGTACGAAACTTGACAGGCGGTCTACCGGTAGTAAACCAAGGCCGCTTGGCAAGTCTCGGTCCAATCCGGAAATGTTTAACCCCCACACATGAAAGAAAGGTAGAAATGACCACCGGAGGAGAACGGAGTGCTGGAATGGAAAACGGACAACGGGGAAAATGCTCGGATGCATAAGACGAACACGTATGCAAATGCAATGCACATGATGACATGATATGAGATGCATGACAACGACAACAACACACGGAGACAAAAACCCGAACCCGAGAAAATAAAATAACTTAGCATCGGAAATGGCAAGAGTTGGATTACATATTAGGTAAATCATATTCGGGGTGTTACATTCCCCCTCCGGCATGGTGCCGGAACGGGTCTAGATTGGTTTTCGATGGCTACGGAGGCTTCTGGCAGCGGAACTCCCGATCTATTGTGCTCCCGGATGTTTTTAGGGTATATGGAGATATATAGGCGGAAGAAGTATGTCAGGGGGGCCACGAGGGGCTCACGAGGGTGGAGGGCGTGCCCCCTGCCTCGTGACCTCCTCACAGATCCCCCGACGTGCACTCCAAGTCTTCTGGGCTTCTTTCCTTCCAAAAATGAGTTCCGTGAAGTTTCAGGTCAATTGGACTCCGTTTGATTTTCCTTTTCTTCGAAACCCTAAAATAGGGTAAAAACAGAAACTGGCACTGGGCTCTGGGTTAATTGGTTAGTCCCAAAAATGATATAAAAGTGTATAATAAAGCCCATAAACATTCAAAACAGTAGATAATATAGCATGGAGCAATCAAAAATTATATATACGTTGGAGATGTATCAATATTAAAGTGGCAATTGTTTTTTCAAAATGCCTTTGTTGGTTGTCATTATTCGAGTGCGCCTTCTCTCGAAATGGACACGAAAAATACCACATTATGTCGTGTGCCATTCCATGATAGCATGCCAAGTTTCATGAATTTCAGACGAGTTTTAGATTTACTAGAATTTAAAAACCAGGCATCTCAATGTTTTGTCGGCAATCAACGGTGTCCTGGTGTTTGGAATTCATTCCCATTTCTTGCATGGGACCTAAGCATGCACCAAAGACACATATTTGATTTTTAACCAATTTATATGCACTCGAGCATGTGCATGTAGTTCAAATTTGAATTATGCACATAAATGCATTGAAAACTCAGTTAATGCATAGAAATGTCCAAAAGAACCCCAAAAAATCACAAAAACTAACACGACACTCCTGTTCTTCTATGTTGACACGGAAAAAATTTGGAAGCAATAAGAGGCAGTGGATATCGTTTTGCCCCAAAGGTGGGACGTTCCCTACTGAAACCATGATGCTTTATTGTGAGAAGTTCTGGTTTGTGAGAAGCATATACCCAAAGCTACCCCAAACGGGACAAAATTTTTACCACAGCATGCTGATACTGCTCCCTGAAAGCATGCCAAGTTTCATCAATTTCACACGAGTTTTGGATTTACTAGAATTTAAAAACGAGGCATCTCAATGTTTTGCCGGCAATCAACGGTGCCCTGGTGTTTGAAATTCATTCTCATTTCTTGCATGGGACCTAAGCATGCACCCAAGGACACAGATTTGATTTTTCAACCAATTTATATGCACTGGAGCATGTGCATGTAGTTCAAATTTGAATTATGCACATAAATGCATTGAAAACTCAGTTAATGCATAAAAATGTCCAAATGAACACCGAAATATCCCAAAAATTGACACAACACTCCTGTTGTTCTATGTTGACACGAGAAATTTTTTGAAAGCAATAAGAGCCAATGAATATCATTTCGTCCCCAAAGGTGGGACGTTCCCTACCGAAACCATAATGCTTGTAGTGAGAAACTCTGGTTTGTGAGAAGCATATACCCGAACCTGCCCCAAATTGGAAAAAAATTAACACGACATGTTGATGCTGCTCCATGATAGCAATGCCAAGTTTCATGAATTTCAGACGAGTTTTGGATTTACTAGAATTTAAAAACCAGGCATCTCAATGGTGCCCTGGTGTTTGAATTTCATTCCCATCTCTTGCATGGGACATAGAAATTCACCCAAGGACACAGATTAGATTTTTCAACCAACCTTAGTGCATTGGAGCATGTGCTTGTAGTTCAAATTTGAATTATGCACATAAAATGCCTAGAAACCCAGTTAATGCATAAAAATGTCCAAACGAACCCTGAAAAATCACAAAAATGACACAACACTCCTGTTGTTCTATGTTGACACTAGAAAATTTCTGAAAGCAATAAGAGGCAATGGATATCGTTTTGTCCCCAAAGGTGGGACGTTCCCTATCGAAACCATCATGCTTGTTGTGAGAAGCTCTGGTTTGTGAGAAGCTAATACCCGAACCTGCCCCAAATGGGACAATTTTTTTACCACGACATGTTGATGCCGCTCCATGATAGCATGCCAAGTTTCATGAATTTCATACGAGTTTTGGATTTACTAGAATTTAAACACCAGGCATCTCAACGTTTTGCCGACAATCAACAGTGCCCTGGTGTTTGAATTTCATTCCCATCTCTTGCATGAGACCTAGAAATTGACCCAAGGACACACATGTGATTTTTCAACCAACTTTGATGCATTGGAGCGTGTGCTTGTAGTTCAAATTTGAATTATGCACATAAAATGCCTAGAAAACCCAGTTAATGTATAAAAAAGGTCAAACGGACCCCGAAAAATTCCAAGATTGAACACAACGCTCCAGTTATTCTATGTTGACACTAGAAAATTTTTGAAAGCAATAAGAGGCAACGGATATCGTCCCGTCACCAAAGGTGTTACGTTCCCTTTCGAAACCATCATGCTTGTTGTGAGAAGTTCTGGTTTGTGAGAAGCTTATACCCGAACCTGCCCCAAATGGGACAAAATTTTCACCATGACATGTTGATGCCACTCCATGATAGCATGCCAAGTTTCATGAATTTCATACGAGTTTTGGATTTACTAGAATTTAAACACCAGTCATCTCAACATTTTGCCGACAATCAACAGTGCCCTGGTGTTTGAATTTCATTCCCATCTCTTGCATGAGACCTAGAAATTGACCCAAGGACACACATGTGATTTTTCAACCAACTTTGATGCATTGGAGCGTGTGCTTGTAGTTCAAATTTGAATTATGCACATAAAATGCCTAGAAAACCCAGTTAATGTATAAAAAAGGTCAAACGGACCCCGAAAAATTCCAAGATTGAACACAACGCTCCAGTTATTCTATGTCGACACTAGAAATTTTTTGAAAGCAATAAGAGGCAAAGAATATCGTCCCATCCCCAAAGGTGGTACGTTCCTTATCGAAACCATCATGCTTGTTGTGAGAAGTTTTGGTTTGTGAGAAGCTTATACCCAAACCTGCCCCAAATGGGACAAAATTTTCACCACGGCATGTAGATGAATTTCAGACGAGTTTTGGATTTACTAGAATTTAAAAACCAGGTATCTCAACGTTTTGCCGGCAATCAACAGTGCCCTAGTGTTTGAAATTCATTCCCATCTCTTGCATCGGACCTAGAAATTCACCAAGGACACACATGTGATTTTTCAACCAACTTTAGTGCATTGGAGCATGTGCTTGTAGTTCAAATTTGAATTATGCACATAAAATGCCTAGAAAACCCAGTTAATGTATAAAAAGGCCAAACACCCCCGCATTCCCATTTCTTCCATGGGACCTAAGCATGCACTAAAGGACACATTTGATTTTTCAACCAATTTGTATGCACTGGAGCATGTGCATGTAGTTTAATTTTGAATTGTGCACCTGAAATGGTTAGAAAACCAGTTTAATGTATGAAATGTCCAAACGAACCCTGGATAATTCCAATTCTTTTACGACACACATACAGTTGCATGTTCACTGCAGATAAAAGGTCTAGCAATTCAAACACCGTCCATTGCCGATGTGACCCCATTTTGTAATTCAAATCAAGTAGATCCCACACAGTTTATTCTCAGCAACCGTGTGAGATGTAGTACAAAATATCTTGGAGCACCGTCGGTGTATAGTACGTCTATGGCTTACGCGAGAAGGTGCGTTGGCTACAGTCCACAGCCGGCGTGTCAAGCACACTAGCTCGCTCCCCCAAAACTCCCGCCTCTGCATCCCTCGCAATCTCGAAAATATCTGCCGCCTGGAAGGTTTTAATGTTTGATAACACACGATTAGTATGTGTGGACCGTGTGCAATGTCTGTTACTCCCGCTCTGCTTCAGTCCCTTGATTCAAATTTTCAGTAGCCCCGGCATTTTACTCCCGCCTCTGCATCCATCGCAATCTCAAAAATATCTACTCGCCCTTGATCCAAATTTTCAGTAGCCCCGCCTTGTTACTCTCGCCTAGTAAAATTTTCAGTTGCCGCAGTATTTCCTCAAACACAACCTCCGCTCACACAAACACACACAACCCTCGAAACCATTGGTAGGTCGTCGCCATCGCCGGCGCCTCCATCCTCAACCTCTACCTGTGTGTCGGGGAGCTCGAGTAGCTAATGGCCAAAAAGAGGTTTATCGTGGCCTTTTCGCCCGACGCCGGCGAGGTTGCCGCCGAGGTGTCCCCATCGTCCTCTGCGGGCCCGATCCGCCGTCGTCGGTCCCCCGATCTGCCCGCCGCCGCGCCCTACGCCGGTTTGAGGACTTCCCCGTCCTTCCCCGGACACGGCAGCCGACGAAGTCCTACCTCGGGGTCCGGTAGCGGCGGTGGGGGACGTGGGTCGCTGAGATTATAGATCGAGAGACCCACACCCGCCGGTGGCTCGGTAGCTTCCACACGGGTGAGCTTGCGGCCATGGAGTACGACCGCTGGCAGGTCTGCTACCATGGCACGGTGGCTAGGCTCAATTTCCCCTTCGGCACACGTCCGGTTCACCTCGTTCCGCCGGAGCCAGAGGTGGTGAGCTTGGCTATGGCACGGGAGGACCGCGAGGCATGGGAGCATCTCGAGGCCGAGGCCGCCAGCGAGGCCTACATGCAAGAGCTCCACCGGCAGCACCCGGAGCTCGTGGAGGCAGAATGGGCAATCTTTGCCGGCGCGGAGGGTGGCAAGGTTATCGCGCTCTCCTCCGATGACGAGGTCGAAGGTGGTGAGGACGGCAGCGCGGAGGGCGGTGAGGTTATCACACTATCCTCTGATGACGAGGTCGAAGGCGGCGGCGACGACGGCATGGAGGGCGTCGAGGTGGGCCCTGAGGACGAGGAGATCGACGTCGATGAGTGGAGGAGTGCCTTCCCGAAGACCCCGACGACGGTACTGGCCCGGACCCGGCTCGCGGCACACCGTACATGACAAGGAAGGATTGGCTCGACCTCTACTTCGATCGAAAGTAGTTTAGCTTAGTTTAAATTTATGTTTTATGTTCGGTTATGCAAAACTATCTATGTTTATGTTTGAATGCATGCTACTTTCGGTTGAACCTGATTTGAACTTGATCAAATTGAAGTTTACAACCTTAAGTTTAGGGGATCGACTAGAAAAGGCCAAAAATTGCTGGAGTATATATATATCCACTAAGGGTTTTAGTCCTTTAACTTTTTAAAGATCGTCTAGAGATGTCCTTATGACTTGTTTATTTTACTTCTTCACAATGTGATGCTCTATATGTGCAACTATTTGTTGTGTAGTTTAATTTTATCAATAACAGTTTCAACAATACCACTATGAACTACGATATTTGGTTGTTGTTAAGGATATTGCAGTTAACATGTCCTTTCTTTTTTCAATTGTTGTTTAGCAACATGCATTGTACTGAATGACTAAATATGCAATCTCAGACTACATAGCAACAAGGAAGAGTGTTACCTTAATGTTCTGATGATGTCTAGATATACATGTAATAAAATCTTATATAACTAGATGATACCCCGCACATTGCTGCGGAAAATAAAAGGTTAAATTTAACAAAATATGTTGTTCAAATATTTGATGGTAGTGTTTCTAAAAAATATTCAATGGTAGTAATAGCCTGAAAACAAATAGTAGGAAATAAGTTTTTTTAAAGGAAGAAAGAAAGTTCAGTATAAGCAAATGGAAATAAACAATAAACTAATTTAGGATAAAAGGAAATACAAACATATCTGGTTAGAGGAGGCATGAATTTCACGTACTATTCATATGTAGAGGAATTAAGTTTATAGCTAATCAGTTATGCATGTACTCCCTCCTTCCATCTATATAGGGCCTAATGCTTTTTTTAAGGCCGCCTTTGACTATTGATAAGATTAATAGTACATGACATGCATAATGTGAAAATTATATCATTGAAATCTCCTTTCACATACGAATTTAATGGTATGCTTTGTGTAAGTTGCATGTCATATATTATTGCCCTAACATTTGGTCAAAGTTAACCTCGAAAAACGCATTAGACCCTATATAGATGGAAGGAGGGAGTATCACTTATCTTGGAAGCATTGGCTACGTAGCTTCGCAAGGAACTAATCGTCTTGCATGCATGCATGCTAGTACCAGCGAACGACGTGCACACATGTAACAACAGTAGCATGCACGCACGCGCAACTCTAGTTTGTGAGGTTGCCGATCCTGGCGCGTGCTGGGCGTGCCCGACCTCTCATTGAGTAGTCCTTCCTCCGCCGCTGCTGGCTAGAGGGTGCCTGTTACTGCTTCTCCCTGCCACGACGGGGAAGGTCCGGTCTCTGCTTCGTCCATGCGCCACAGTAGGCCCTTCGCCCGGGCCGTCCCCTACTCGGCTCCTTCGTATCGGGCGCCGCCGTCCTCTTGGACGACCGCATCATACCGTTTGCATCGCACCATGGCGTACTCCTCGTGCATTTCTGCGGCGGTGCCGAGGCTGCAACCAACTGTCCAGTAGGTGGCACATACTCCGAGAGAATAGAGACATACCTGTGTTTTTCCTCTCCGCTGTGTTGCGACTTGTTCTTCCTCAACTTGACACGAGCGTGCGCGTGCCTACGCTTGCCAGACCTTGGCAAGAAGACAACAGGGATTGCGAAACAAAAAAAGTAAAGCGTGCAAGGGTCCGCCGCTCACCAGATAAAACCATGGCGTTCCTTGGCTGTAACTGGGAGGATGCTTGAGCACGTACTCGAAAGAGATGGGACTCCACCTTTCATCTGTTCCCAACGGCTTGATGTCTATTTATGATTGATGGGCGACTTGAGTTACAGAAGACGAACAGGGTCAGGAATCAATGCGTATGGAAGAGAAAGCACGCAGTTTGTTGAAAAAGAAAGGAAAATGTTACATTATGCAGTGGAGAAGTTGAATTGGTAGGATCTACTGATAGAAATCAATGGGCGGGGAGTTAATTGGCCAGAATTCATACAGTCCATGCATTGAGGGAAACTCCACCGTGCGTGTGGCACCAGGAAAAAGGATGACATGGCCGTGGATAGCTCTCCATTTGCTGAGTTGGAAGCTTTGATGAGGTGGATAGCTTGCATGCTTAGATAATTACATGTAGTGGGGATCAATCTCTTAGGTATACTAGATGGGATGGATCTAGATGGGATGGATGGAGTGTTGTACTACACCATTTTTCAATTGTTGTTTAGCTTCTAATATTAACTTGGTGCTTTTAGGTACATATATCATTGTCAAAGATCCACACTTCGACCCTTTCTACGTATGGGGCAATGAGATATTCATGAACCAATATCAAGTGAGGAAACTGATAAAGATTGTTACTGAAATGGGTCAAAAGATGTCAATCGAACTATTTGTTTACACTTTATGCAAGACAAGAGTGAACTGTCGGATGGTAAGTAAGAACCCTGTAGCCTTCTTTTTACTGCCCGTAATGAGTTGTGTTAGATGACAATATCTGAATCTTTTTTCTTTTGCAGTGGATCCTGAAGAAGTTTACTCAAGATTACCTCTCAAACTACATGATTGGCGGTCGACCATCACAAGGGGTTGGACTAGAGTCCTGCATGCCTTCTGCATCCAGACAAGCACAATAGGGCCATTCCGCCTCACCTTGTTCAGCAACTGGAATGTCTGTCGCCTCTTTCTTTATCATCTGTAAATAGTACAAATATAGAACCCTGGTACATCATTCTTTATTTGGTGCTTCTGTAATTCTTAAACATATGTACCTGTGAATCGAATAATGCATTGGTTGTTTGAACCTGATGGATATGAATAAATCTATAGCCTACTTTCAAGTTTAAATTAGATACAATTTTAAATAGCAACAATTAAATTAGGGCAAAATTACGTTGTGTAGGTCATTACGGCACACACTATTGGTAAAACACAAACGTTTGCGACATACACCATAATCCGAGACGGTTCACAGAGAGGAAACGTGTGCAAGCATGCACACAATTGTCGTTTGCAAAGCGTCTGTGATGTCAGACACTATCACATACAGTGAGAAGAAACTAAATGTGTGTGATTGTCTACCTATCGTACACGGTTTATAATCATGAACTGTTTGTGATGTGCCGGGCATCGTAAATCTCCCGTGTCTAGAATCTGCCTAGAAAACTCCCGCGCCTGGAATCTGCCTGGTTTTAGGCAGAACCACAAAACTCCGACTGTGATGGCAATGCAAGCACAAACGAGTGACAAGGATAAAGCGTTTGGGATATTCGAGATATTGGAAACAGTTATACAGGGACAACTGTATGCATCAAGGCTCCCTATCTCCGACGGTTTCTGGGTCGTGTGGGAAGGACCCCCTATCGCCCACACTCACTTGGAGACGGTTCCATATGTCGTCGCGGAAAGAGGTTAAAAACCGTTTGTTTAGGACCGGCGCGCACCAGTGTTCATAAATCTCGGCATGTAAACCTCACAGAAATCGACTACATATACTAAACGCTGATAATACATCAAATTTAAATGAAAGCAATACCCTGATCTGAACCCTCAAAAGCACAACCTTACGCCCCTAAATCAGCAGCACAACTTCTGAAAATCACGAACTCGTGTGCTAATAAAGGAAGCCAGTTTTATTTTCGAACAAACTGACAGAATGCCGAAAAGGAGACTTGTTATCAACTAAATTTATCGTCACAAGTTTTATTCCATTTAGGATATATACTAAGTAATGTGAAATTAAAAAACAAAAAATCGCATCCCGAATTTTCCTGTAGAGATCAGCAGCGACAAAGAACTTTACAAGCAACAAACAGTAGCACGTAAGCAATAGAGCATTGTCCTTATCATTTCTCCTATCTCCTAAATTCCCAATCATCTTGTCCCTGCACCCAGCACCAGCCACTCCACGTCTCCACCTCTTGTCTTTCCCATGATGGGGTGCCGACCAGTGCACACCTTCGTTCCCACATTGCAGGTCCCTATCACCCCGCTGCTCTTCCTCCTTGGCGCCGGCCTCCTCCCTTCCCATCCTAGTCCACTTCACCTACACCTTGACTAAGCATACATGTATCAGTTCGAGTAGAGGTAATTTGGAGGCAATCTAGTTATTACTGTATCTTGGAATTAAGGCCGGATGAGGACCATGGCAGCAGTTGTTCCACATCCGATGTTCCCGCACGCCCTGTCTCCTCCACCGACGCCCACAAGGAGGGGCGGCCTACCTCCTCTCCACACGCCGGGGTGAGCGGGTGCCCTCCACGAGGAACTCCGGGTTGAAGAGGATCTCCAAGAGAGATGTGACCTCAAGGGTGGGAGGAGCTGACGAATTCTCTATTCGATTCAGCCGGTGAGGACCTCGTCCTTAGGGCTATCTCTCTTCTCGCCGTCCGACCTCCCCGCCCCATGGCCTGGACCACCACCACCCCTGATCCTCTTCTTGCTACACTGCACTAATCCAGACGGAATCTAGATCACCGTCAATCACTTGAAGCTGGAGGCCTGCTAGGCAATGCGCACGCCTCCTCTTCTACAACCTACAGGGTGGTCCGCGGAGGCCGGAGGCGGAGGAGAGGTCGAGATGGCCGGAGGCGAAGGGGAGAGCTGGAGCCCGAGGGCAGGGGAGGGAGAGGATGAGAGAGTCGGCCGGAGGGGAGGGAGGGACTGAGGGAGACTGGGAATTCTCACAAATTCAGGGGTTAATTTGTAAAAATAGAACGTTTTCTTAGATCCACTTAAACACGGATTGCGGGTTCAATTACCAGAAAGTATAAGGACTTTTTCATAAAAAACGACGCAACGGTAAATCCGACAGACTCAACCCGTGCTTTATTATTACTAGCAAAAGAGCCCGTGCATTGCAACGGGAGAGAAAACATAACACACGCACTTAACTCAACAACCATCACTCAAGACCACAATAGGTCCATCTCCTTTATTTTTGGGAGGCATCATATTTGTGTTACCACTTATCCTCCTTCTCACCCTCGCCGGCGATGGCCTCAATGTTCACACAAAAAACAAAAAAATGTGTTGAATATGGTTAATCCTAAGGCGCCTTTCTCTCCCTCTCTCCCTCTCTCTCTGCTTCTCTCCTCCCTCTCTCTCTCTCGCTCACTTTCTCTCACTCTCGCGATGAGAAATCTGTTATTTCCCCTACGACATTTTTCAAAGGTATGCATGTGCAGTTATCGATGTTTTTTTCGTATATCGTTATACTGGGGTGTTTATTTGCAATCCGGATCGCCGTCGGTATGAAAAAAACGAGTCTTGCGCAATAAATTATAAGTTTGCTTCCATAACAATATTTTAAAAATATTTAATAGGTAAAACTAACATCATATTTAGATTCCACATATTTTTCTAATAAATTTTCATATATAATATGTTAATATCAAAGTTACGGTTTAAAAGATACAGATAATTTAGAAAGTCATTTGGTTTGACTCAAATATATTCCAAAATGATATTTAAAAATACTTAACAAGTAAAAATAATCTCATATTCATATTCTACATTTTTTTCTAATCAAATTTCATATATAACATGTTCAAATCGGAGGTACGGTTTAAAAGATATGGATGATTTTAAAAAGCATTTATTTGACTTAAATATGATCCGCGGATGAATTATCTAAAACATCACGGGAGGTTTCGAAAAATGTAAAATAACGGTTCGGGTGTGACTTAAATCCGGACGGCGGGTTGATTTTAAGAAAAGACAGGGACTTTTGTGTAAAATACGAAAATAATGATTCGTTTTAACTTAAAACAAGACTATGGGTTCAATTCTCTGAAATAGAGGCACTTTTGTGGAAAAATGTCATGACGGACGAAAGAAACCCAATTTGCTTTATTATTACTAGCAGAAGAGCCCGTGCGTTGCAACGGGAGAGAAAACATAACACACGCACTTAACTCAACAACCATCACTCAAGACCACAATAGGTCCATCTCCTTTATTTTTGCGAGGCATCATATTTGTGTTGCGCTTATCCTCCTTCTCACCCTCGCCGGCGATGGCCTCGGTGTTCACACAAAACAACAAAAAACGTGTGTTGAATATGGTTAATCTAAGGCGCCTCTCACTCCCTCTCTCTCTCCTCCTCTCTCCCTCCCTCTCTCTCTCCCTCTCTCCTCCCTCTCTCTCTCGCTCGCTTTCTCTCACTCTTGCGATGAGAAATCTGTTATTTCCCCCTACGACATTTTTCAGAGGTATGCATGTGTAGTTATTGATGTTTTCTTTTCCGTATATTGTTATAGTGGGGTGTTTATTTGCAATCCAGATCGCCCGTCGGTATGAAAAAAATGAGTCTTGCGCAATAAATTATAAGTTTGCATCCATAACAATATTTTAAAAATATTTAACAGGTAAAATTAACATCATATTTAGATTCCACACATTTTTCTAATAAAATTTCATATATAATATGTTAAAATCGAAGTTACGATTTAAAAGATACAGATAATTTAGAAAGTCATTTGGTTTGACTCAAATATATTCCAAAATAATATTTAAAAATACTTAACAGGTAAAAATAATCTCATATTCATATTCTACATTTTTTTCTAACCAAATTTTATATATAACATGTTCAAATCGGAGGTACGGTTTAAAAGATATGGATGATTTTAAAAAGTATTTATTTGACTTAAATATGATCCGCGGATGAATTATCTAAAACATCATGGGGGGTTTCGAAAAATGTAAAATAACGGTTCGGGTGTGACTTAAATCCGGACGGTGAGTTGATTTTAAGAAAAGACAGGGACTTTTGTGTAAAATATGAAAATAACGATTCGTTTTAACTTAAAACAAGACTATGGGTTCAATTCTCTGAAATAGAGGGACTTTTGTGGAAAAATGTCATGATGGACGAAAGAAACCCAATTTGCTTTATTATTACTAGCAAAAGAGCCCGTGCGTTGCAACGGGAGAGAAAACATAACACACGCAGTTAACTCAACAACCATCACTCAAGACCACAATAGGTCCATCTCCTTTATTTTTGCGAGGCATCACATTTATGTTGCCTCTTATCCTCCTTCTCACCCTCACCGGCGATGGCCTCGGTGTTCACACAAAACAACAAAAAACGTGTGTTGAATATGGTTAATCTAAGGCGCCTCTCACCCCCTCTCTCTCTCCTCCTCTCTCCCTCCCTCTATCTCTCTCCCTCTCTCCTCCCTCTCTCTCTCTCGCTCGCTTTCTCTCACTCTCGCGATGAGAAATCTGTTATTTCCCCCTACGACATTTTTCAGAGGTATGAATGTGTAGTTATCGATGTTTTCTTTTCGTATATCGTTATAGTGGGGTGTTTATTTGCAATCCGGATCGCCGTCGGTATGAAAAAAACGAGTCTTGCACAATAAATTATAAGTTTGCTTCCATAACAATATTTTAAAAATATTTAACAGGTAAAATTAACATCATATTTAGATTCCACACATTTTTCTAATAAAATTTCATATATAGTATGTTAAAATCGAAGTTACGGTTTAAAAGATACAGATAATTTAGAAAGTCATTTGGTTTGACTCAAATATATTCCAAAATAATATTTAAAAATACTTAACAGGTAAAAGTAATCTCATATTCATATTCTACATTTTTTCTAATCAAATTTCATATATAACATGTTCAAATCGGAGGTACGGTTTAAAAGATATGGATGATTTTAAAAAGTATTTATTTGACTTAAATATGATCCGCGGATGAATTATCTAAAACATCACGGGGGGTTTCGAAAAATGTAAAATAACGGTTCGGGTGTGACTTAAATCCGGATGGTGAGTTGATTTTAAGAAAAGACAGGGACTTTTGTGTAAAATATGAAAATAACGATTCGTTTTAACTTAAAACAAGACTATGGGTTCAATTCTCTGAAATAGAGGGACTTTTGTGGAAAAATGTCATGACGGACGAAAGAAACCCAATTTGCTTTATTATTACTAGCAAAAGAGTCCGTGCGTTGCAACGGGAGAGAAAACATAACACACGCGCTTAACTCAACAACCATCACTCAAGACCACAATAGGTCCATCTCCTTTATTTTTGCGAGGCATCATATTTGTGTTGCCGCTTATGCTCCTTCTCACCCTCGCCGGCGATGGCCTCGGTGTTCACACAAAACAACAAAAAATGTGTGTTGAATATGGTTAATCTAAGGCGCCTCTCACCCCCTCTCTCTCTCCTCCTCCCTCCCTCCCTCTATCTCTCTCCCTCTCTCCACCCTCTCTCTCTCGCTCACTTTCTCTCACTCTCGCGATGAGAAATCTGTTATTTCCCCCTACGACATTTTTCAGAGGTATGAATGTGTAGTTATCGATGTTTTCTTTTCGTATATCGTTATAGTGGGGTGTTTATTTGCAATCCGGATCACCGTCGGTATGAAAAAAACGAGTCTTGCACAATAAATTATAAGTTTGCTTCCATAACAATATTTTAAAAATATTTAACAGGTAAAATTAACATCATATTTAGATTCCACACATTTTTCTAATAAAATTTCATATATAGTATGTTAAAATCGAAGTTACGGTTTAAAAGATACAGATAATTTAGAAAGTCATTTGGTTTGACTCAAATATATTCCAAAATAATATTTAAAAATACTTAACAGGTAAAAATAATCTCATATTCATATTCTACATTTTTTTCTAATCAAATTTCATATATAACATGTTCAAATCGGAGGTACGATTTAAAAGATATGAATGATTTTAAAAAGTATTTATTTGACTTAAATATGATCCGCGGATGAATTATCTAAAACATCGGGGGGTTTGAAAAATGTAAAATAATGGTTGGGGTGTGACTTAAATCCGGACGGCGGGTTGATTTTAAGAATGGACAAGGACTTTTGTGTAAAATACGAAAATAATGATTCGTTTTAACTTAAAACAAGACTATGGGTTGAATTCTCTGTAATAGAGGCACTTTTGTGGAAAAATGTCATGACGGACGAAAGAAACCCAATTTGCTTTATTATTACTAGCAAAAGAGCCCATGCGTTGCAACGGGAGAGAAAACACAACACACGCACTTAACTCAACAACCATCACTCAAGACCACAATAGGTCCATCTCCTTTATTTTCGTGAGGCATCATATTTGTGTTGCCGCTTATCCTCCTTCTCACCCTCGCCGGCGATGGCCTCGGTGTTCACACAAAACAACAAAAAACGTGTGTTGAATATGGTTAATCTAAGGCGCCTCTCACTCCCTCTCTCTCTCCTCCTCTCTCCCTCCCTCTCCCTCTCCCTCTCTCCTCCCTCTCTCGCTCGCTCGCTTTCTCTCACTCTCGTGATGAGAAATCTGTTATTTCCCCCTATGACATTTTTCAGAGGTATGCATGTGTAGTTATCGATGTTTTTTTTCCGTATATCGTTATAGTGGGGTGTTTATTTGCAATCCGGATCGCCGTCGGTATGAAAAAAAAAGAGTCTTGCGCAATAAATTATCAGTTTGCTTCCATAACAATATTTTAAAAATATTTAACAGGTAAAATTAACATCATATTTAGATTCCACACATTTTTCTAATAAAATTTCATATATAGTATGTTAAAATCGAAGTTACGGTTTAAAAGATACAGATAATTTAGAAAGTCATTTGGTTTGACTCAAATATATTCCAAAATAATATTTAAAAATACTTAACAGGTAAAAATAATCTCATATTCATATTCTACATTTTTTTCTAATCAAATTTCATATATAACATGTTCAAATCGGAGGTACGGTTTAAAAGATATGGATGATTTTAAAAAGTATTTATTTGACTTAAATATGATCCGCGGATGAATTATCTAAAACATCAGGGGGGGTTCGGAAAATGTAAAATAACGGTTCGGGTGTGACTTAAATCTGGACGGCGGGTTGATTTTAAGAATAGACAGGGACTTTTGTGTAAAATATGAAAATAATGATTCGTTTTAACTTAAAACAAGACTATGGATTCAATTCTCTGAAATAGAGGGACTTTTGTGGAAAAATGTCATGACGGACGAAAGAAACCCAATTTGCTTTATTATTACTAGCAAAAGAGCCCGTGCGCTGCAACGGGAGAGAAAACATAACACACGCACTTAACTCAACAACCATCACTCAAGACCACAATAGGTCCATCTCCTTTATTTTTGCGAGGCATCATATTTGTGTTGCCGCTTATCCTTCTTCTCACCCTCACCGGTGATGGCCTCGGTGTTCACATAAAACAACAAAAACCGTGTGTTGAATATGGTTAATCTAAGGCGCCTCTCACTCCCTCTCTCTCTCCTCCGCTCTCCCTCCCTCTCTCTCTCTCCCTCTCTCTCGCTCGCTTTCTCTCACTCTCGCGATGAGAAATCTGTTATTTCTCCCTACGACATTTTTCAGAGGTATGCATGTGTAGTTATCATTGTTTTCTTTTCCGTATATCGTTATAGTGGGGTGTTTATTTGCAATCCGGATCGCCGTCGGTATGAAGAAAAACGAGTCTTGCGCTATAAATTATAAGTTTGCTTCCATAACAATATTTTAAAAATATTTAACAGGTAAAATTAACATCATATTTATATTCCACGCATTTTTTCTAATAAAATTTCATATATAATATGTTAAAATCGAAGTTACGGTTTAAAAGATACAGATAATTTAAAAAGTCATTTGGTTTGACTCAAATATATTCTAAAATAATATTAAAAAATACTTAACAGGTAAAAATAATCTCATATTCATACTCTACATATTTTTCTAATCAAATTTCATATATAACATGTTCAAATCGAAGTTACGGTTTAAAAGATATGGATGATTTTAAAAACATTTGTTTGACTTATATATGATCCGCGGATGAATTTTCTAAAACATCAGGGGGGGTTTTGAAAAATATAAAATAACATTTCAGGTGTGATTTAAATCCGGACGGCGGGCTGATTTCAAGAAAAGACAGGGTCTTTTGTGTAAACTACGAAAATAACGATTCGTTTTAACTTAAAACAGGACTGCGGTTTGAATTCTCTAAAATAGAGGGACTTTTCTGAAAAAGCCATGACGGACAAAAGAAACCCAATTTACTTTATATTATTATATATATCTTTACCTAATAATAAAGAGAATTGGGTTTCGACCTACGTCGTCGCGTGTGATTTTGCATAAAAGCCCATTTGTTTATATGAAATTAACCCGCAGTCCTCATAATAAGTCACAAACACAACCCGGTACGTGCGAGAGAAAAAGGAAAAGAACAGCCACAGCCCGTCCTCCTCAACCATGTCTGCCTCTCGATCCCACCTCCAGCCCGCCGCCACCTCCTGCCATGGTCCGTCCCGCCTCACCGTGCGCCGCCGGCCGCCGCCGCGCGTCGCCAGTGGGCCCACCCCTATCTATGGATCGAGGTGGGTCAACGAGCGTGTGGGACGGCAGGCGGCTCTCCCGCTCGATCTGATCGAGTGAGATCTGCACAAGGCGGTGGCAGATGGGCTGGACGCGCGAAACGACGACGGCGTCCAGATCCAGGCGAGCGGCAGATGGACCTTGCAAGGCGTCTGGGTTCTCCTGGGTGGCGCCATGGTTGCGCCGCCGTGCTCCTGAAAGAAAACGAGGAAGCATGAGGGGAAGAGAGAGAGAGGAAGAAAACCAAGAAAAGGGAGAGAAACGAGGGGTGGCACGGCATGGCGAGCATGGCGGCGAGAACCCAAGCTGCTCCCTCCAGCGCGCCCCCTCCATGGCTCCCACACTTCTTTTTTGTTAAAACAATGATTTCTTGGTGAGGATTAGTACTCAAAAATAGTCCCACCTCGCTCCTGTGCATCCAATCCAATCACTTTATATACACGAGCGACTTTGCCGCATCAGAAATCAACCAGTGAAGGTGGAACAGAACGAAGGAACTTACAATCCTTTAAAGAGGAAAGAGGGGAGAATACACGCAATCCATAGGATCGAAGAAACAACTCTCAATCAGATAAGCGCGCAATCGGCAGCCAATAGCAAGGCAGGGCCCGGCCAGGAGCACGGCCTGCACGACGGACACTACCCAGGGCGCTTTGCTCGATGGACCCGCGATTGGAGAGGAGGCCGGTCCGACCCCGCCCCTCGCCAACTCCGGCGTCCTCTCCTGGCACCGAGGGACGACGGGGCTATGGCTGGAGCACACCACGGGGCGCATGGGTGTGTGTGGCTGCAGCACATCACGCGTGGGAGGTGGGTAGGGGTGGAGAAGAGGAGCCAGCGCTCCTGTGGGTGCTCTGGTGATGAGGTCCACGCAGGAGATAACTCTCGATGGGGATTCTTTTGGTTCTGCTTTTTTTAATGGCTCCACCGACCAGAAGCTGCTGGATATCGCCAGGTGTGCTACGGATTGCAAAAAATAAAATCCTGGATGAACACCTATTATAATTGTACTTGCTGTTGTTCGTTGTCACTTTCATTGTTTAATGTTCATGCTTATCAAATGTTATCACATTATCACATACAATAAATTAAAATGAGTGAACTATTAGAGCGTACACGGCGTGACCTTCACATGAAATTTACCAGAAAATTTTGCCTTTTTTATGGTGATGATGAGAATGCGCGAGGTTTGATCTTTGTGCTAAGTTCAAATGGTGCAAAAGAAAAAAAACAGAATATAAGCTTGCAAACCAAGTGACCAACATTTTTTATAAAAAATTCAACATAGTAAAACCTATTTGCTTTCGAATATTAACAAAAAAAGTTGTATATAAACAATCTCACTTGAATGCACCACTACTCTTCCATCCAAAATAAATTCATGCCTACCAGATCTTATGAACACATTATCAGATACTATAATTAAAATTGAGTGAAATATTAGACAAGGCATACACGGCGTGACCTCCACATGGAATTTACTAGAAAAAATTGCCTTTTTATGGTGATGATGGGTAGTGCGTGAGGTTCAATCCTTGGGCCAAGTTTAAATAGTGCAAAAGAAAAAGAACGGAACATAATCTTGCAAACCAAGCAACCAACATTTTCTAAAAAAATTCAACATAGTAAAAACCCATTTGCTTTCGAATATTAACAAAAAAATTGTATATAAACAATCCCACTTGAATGCACCACTACTGTTCCATCCGAAATAAATCCATGCCTTCCACATCTTATGAACACATTATCAGATACAGTAATTAAAAGTGAGTGAAATATTAGACAAGGCGTACACGGCGTGGCCTCAACATGAAATTTACTAGAATTTTTTTCCTTTTTATGGTGATGATGGGGAATGCGCAAGGTTCGATCTTTGGGCCAAGTTCAAATAGTGCAAAAGAAAAAGAACGGAATATTTTTTAGAGAAAAGGCCAGAGCCCGACTTTATAAATAAAGCCACATGGCAGCGTCACGAGACCAAACAGGAAAGAGATCAGTTAACGAGGAGAACGCACATAGCGCACGGAACGAAAAGTATATAAGAGTAGCCAAGAAATGATAGATATAGGCAACTGCCATACACGGCGCGCAGGCCGGAAAGGAGTGAGACCTAAACTCCGCAAACAGCACCACCAGGATTAGACGACAGGATCCCGTCCGGAGATGTGAGATGCCGAAGCCCGGATTTTGTCGATGAGCAGGTCCAGGGCATCCTGATCAACCTCCTTAGTCAATGATCTCCACTGCTGCAATAATATACATGATTTGAAAAGAACGTCAGCAGGCTTAGATGGGAAGATATGCTCAATAGTAAATTTGTTCCTAATGGTCCACAGAGCCCAACATAAGGCACCCATGCCAACCCAAAACACCCTCTTGGTGACCCCAACCAAAGCTTTGGCTAGGGTTCGAATATTGGAGAAAGAGGAGGGGTTCCAAGAGACCTGAAGCCAAGATCTGACACGGCACCAAACCAGCTTGGCCAGCACGCAATTGAAAAAGATGTGATCAGAGTTCTCCAAGGCCCCACATAGATGACAGAAATCCGAGCCAGGCCCATTGCGCTTTTTAATCTGGTCAGCAGCCGGCAGGCGACCACGAAAGGCTTGCCAAAGAAAAATTTTAATCTTAGGAGGAACTTTGGACTTCCAAACACAAGAGAATCTGGTCGAAGGAGTACCACCAATAAGTCTAGAATAAAGCGACTTGACCGTAAATCTACCTGAGGCCGAATGAGGCCAGACTACAGAATCGGCCGACTCCGAGAGCACGGGGAAGAGGGCAGAGAGACTTTGCCAATCTTCCAACTCTTCAAGAGACAGGGCCCGACGAAAGGCCAGATCCCAGTTATTAGCCGCCACCTCCGCGATGGAGATACCCGGATTAGGACAATAAGAGAACAAAACCGGAAAACTCTCAGCGAGGGGGGCATCCCCCGACCACCAGTCCAACCAAAAGCGGACTGCCATCCCATTACCAACATTAAATTTAACATATTCCAGGAAAATAGGTCTGACTTTGACAAGGGATTTCCAAAATTGAGAGCCGCGCCTCGCGGTGGCAAACAGCGGGTTGGAATGTGGGAAGTATTTAGCCTTAAGAATCGAGAACCAAAGCGAGTCAGCCCCACTAGTTAAAATTTCCCACCACCACTTGATAAGCAAACAAATGTTCATCACCCGAGTATTAATAATACCTAACCCCCCACGGTTTTTAGGCTTACACATATGCTGCCACTTGACCAGCCTATATTTCCGTTTGTTATCCGCGGAATTCCAGTAGAAGGCTCCCCTATGTTTGTCGAAGCCAGCATGCACGCCATCCGTAAGAAGATAGAAGCCCATAAGAAACATGGGGAGAGAGGATAAGCAGGAGTTAATTAGAGCAACTTTGCCAGCATTGGTATTATATCTGCCTCTCCAAGGGAGCACCCTGTTCCCCACTTTAGCGACCGCCGGAGCGAAATCTTTAGCATGGAGCACGCCAGGAGAGATAAGAAGGCCTAGATATTTAAAGGGAAAGGAACCCAAAGAACAGTTCAGAAGCCTGGCAACCCGCAAGGCTTCCGCCTCATCCACACCCGTCACCAGGACCTCACTTTTAGCGAAATTAATCTTAAGACCCGAAACAGCTTCGAAACACAACATGATGAATTTAAGATTGGCAATGCAGGTGTCATCCAGCTCCACCAAGATAATTGTATCATCCACATATTGCAAGTGGGAAACACCCTTCGGAAGTAAATGAGAGACCACAGGAGCAATGTGACCACAACGGGCCACCCTGGAAAGCATGCACGAGAAGGCGTCGGCCACAAAATTAAAAAGAATAGGGGAAGCAGGATCCCCTTGGCGAAGGCCCCTACCATTGGCGAAGAAATTGCTAACAAAACCATTAACCGAAACGGCAGTATGGCCACCCGAGACCAACTGCATGATACGATGAACATAAGCACCGTCGAAACCTTTAGCAAGAAGGACCTGATTGAGGAAGGGCCAGCTAACGAAGTCATAGGCTTTCTCAAAGTCTAGCTTAAGGATAACCGCTTTAGCTCTCCGAGCGTGAAGATCATGAACAATCTCATGAAGGGATAGGATACCATCAAGGATGAAACGCCCTTTGATGAAAGCAGATTGATAAGGACTAATAACTCTATGAGCAACCGGCGACAAACGATTCGCAAAGCCTTTAGCCGGGAATTTGGCGAAGTTGTTAGTCAAAGCAATAGGTCGGAATTGGGAAATAACATCAGCACCCTTAACCTTGGGGATCAGGGTTATCGCTGCATAGTTCAGGCGGGAGATATCGACAGTACCAAGACAGAAGCCCTGGATAACATTACAAACCAGCTGTTTCAACTAGGGCCAGAATTTCCGAAAGAAAGGAATAGAGAAGCCGTCTGGCCCAGAAGCAGCATTAGGATTGACAGTGTTAACAACATCCCAAATTTCCTAATCAGAAAGAGGGATCATCAAAGAGGCATTCTCCTCGGGTGAGATTTTAAGACCTATGTTCCAAAGGGAGGGAGAAATGGAGAAGCCCGATGGAGGTTTAGCCCCCAACAACGAAGAGAAGAAATCCACCACATGAGCCATAATAACAGACTACTCCAAAGATCGCACACCATTAATGAGCAGGCTATTAATACCACATCGTCTACACCTGCCGTTTGCGATCGCAAAGAAATATGCCGTAGGGGAGTCGCCTTTTAGAGTCCAGTTTAGAGTACCCCGTTGACGCCAATAAATCTCAGCCTGATGGTGTAACTGTATTAAAGCAGCCTCCAGATTATAACGAACCGCCCAACCATCATCAGAGAGCCCAATAGAATCAGCCGCGCGATACAGCGACAAGATCTGTTCTTCGAGGAAAGATTTGGTGCAACGATCCTCCGCCGCACGATTACGAGACCAACCTCTGAGGAATTTACGCAGGTTATAGGAACACGAATGCCAATCATCCAAAGGCCCAAAGAAGCGAGCATTGGATGATAGAGAAAGGGAGATCTTCGCCGCAACCATATCGACAAAGCCATCCACAGCCAACCAGGAGGCGTCAAATTGAAATCTAGCCGGAGGCCTGAGGCTAATGGAACCATCGTCACGAATTAAGGGGGTATGATCGGAACCGATAATGCATTTGGCGTAAAGAGAGGCCCTAGGGAACAAGGAATCCCACCTGGGACAAAGGAAGACTCTGTCAAGCACTGATCTAATAGGGATTGACTGATGATTGGACCAGGTATAACGAGCTCCCCCTCGAAGCAACTCACGAATAGCATTGGCACTAATGAAGTCGTTAAAGGCATTAGCCAGCGGCCAGGAGAAGTTATCATTACTTTTGTCATTAGGGCACCGCAGAAGGTTAAAGTCTCCCCCGATAACCATCGGTAAATTACAAGCATCGATCTTCAACGAAAGTTCATTAAGAAATAAAGGCGACAAGGAATGGTCCGCAGGCCCATAGACGACGATAAACTCACAAAGAGTATTCTGAGCTTTATGAGAGAGAACAACACTGGCCCAAAAGATCCCATGATCAAAAGCAACAAAATCAAAAATATCTTTATTGGACCCTATCAAGATCCCGCCAAAGTGCCCCGAAGCAGGTAAAAAGTTCCAATTAAATCTGTCCATGCCCACAATAGCAGAAAAGTCATTAGGGGAGAAGGATTCCTTGAAGGTTTCTACCAGCCCCACAAAGTCAATAGAGTTAGAACGAACCAGATCTTTAAGTTGGTCACGGCGCCCCCTAGCACCGAACCCCCTAATATTCCAGAATAATGCCCTCATTTATAAGAAAGATTCTTGATTCCAAGGCTCGACCTGCAAGGGGCCACGCAGGGTTTAGCACGCTTATTGGTGCCCCTTTTAGACAAGTTGGATTTGGGCTGGCCACTACCAGCGCCCGCGTCCACGACCGGACCACTACTAGAAGCCCCTACCTGAGAGGCAACGGCCTCTTCGGCTTTGGCAATGGCAGCCTGAGCCATCTCGTTAGCCCGAATAATAGCAAGAAGAGAACTAGGAGAACCAGCAAACGAATCAACCACCACCCCCACATCCGACATAATATTTAAAAGATGATCATCCGAAAGAGAAGGTAGAACCAACCGAACCGAAGAAGCAACAACAGAGGGAACGAGAGATGTACCTGGGGGAGGGAGATCCTTCGCCGCAGCCCGCTTTTCAGCCCGCTCCAGGACAGAAACACCTGAATTCGCCACCCGCCTTCCTTTGCGAGCCGTGGACACAGGGGATCGAATCGCAGGCGACCACACAGCAGGAGAGCCAACATGGGGACCCGAACGGGACATAGATCCCAAATCTTGATCAAGACGCCGACAAACCCCCGTCATGGAGTGCTTCGAGCCCGACGAGTTCCGGCTCTTAGCCTAGAATTTGCGCACTGAGGATTTCTTCTTCCGGAGGGACTGGGATTCCACCACATCACGAGCCGAGGAGGTCGGAAGATATTCAATTCCCGATCGAGTGGGGGAGAGCGGGCGGACAGGAAGATTGGAGCAAGCACCAGAAACGGGGGTAGCAGAGTAGGGAGGGAACTTCGACATATCAGCACCACCAGCAGGGACATTGGGAGCAGCAGACGGGATCACCGAATCATCACGAGGAGCAACACCAGAGGGAGCTTGGGATTGAAACAACTCACGTTCAGAATCTGCCAAACCATCCCATTCAGATTGGGTGAAGCGGAGGTTAGACCCATGGCTCTGATTAGGGCCACCCAGAGATCCGTCCCCCTCCTTATCATGCTTGTCCGAAGGGTTAGAAGGGGGAGGTGGAGTCTGAAAAGCAGCCGCCCCCTCCACCCGCACCCGAAGCTTAATACCATTGGGAGAAGGGAAGATATCAATCGAGCCATGAACCCGTTCAGGATCCACACACCAAACCTTCATCCTAGCAGGGCCAACCTTGTTCAGAGAGTCTTCATCCACCTCGATGGGCTTCCCAATCAGAACCCCGAAAGACATGGGAAAAGCAGACGAACGGAGACCAGCAGGCAAATCGTCAATCAAAACCCAGACTTGAGAGAGAGGACCAACTGCCGTACCACTGCAAGAAGCCGCTTTAACAGAAACCACCAATTGATTGAGGGGCAAGGTGAAGCTAGTGCATGAGGCAATCATCCGCAAACATTCTTTGGAGGGAAACACCACAGAGAACTCAAATTCAGATATCTACACAACTTGCTAGTCCCATCCAGCCTCATCCCAAATGCGAAGCCCTTCCAGAAGAATTTGGGGCGAAATCTTTTGATCCTTGACCGTAACAATCGCAGCATTAGACAGAGCAGGTGCCACCTCCCGGACAGGCAGGTCACCGTCGAAGGTGAAAAAGGCACAACCGGGGAGGCCCGAGCCGAACTGGATGACCGCGGGAGGTTTCTGCCTAGCCATGAAGTTGACCGTGAGGTGACCATTAGAGCGACAGATCAGGCAAAAAGGAGGGTTGGTGCAGCGAGACTGGAAATGGCCAGGCATGTGACAAGCGAAGCAGGTGAGCGCCGAGGGGTTGTTATGGGAAGCAGAGGACGGGCGGGATTGCGAAAGCGACGGAGGAGGAGGAAGGATCCCATCCCCCATCCCCGGAAAAGGGGGCGCCCTAGAGGCCGGACCGGGCGGCCGACGCGCCAGCCCCGCGAAGGACCGAGGCGGCGGACAAGCACCAGCACCAACCCCAACCGAGCGAGGAGGAGGAGGAGGGCGCGACGGAGCAGATGGACCGCGGCCCACTCCCGGAGCAGGAAGGGAGGCAGAAGACGAAGAAACACCACCGCCAGAGGCCACTGCCGCCTCCCACGGGTCTAGCACCGGAGAGAGAGAATGGCCAGATCTAGAGCCCTGCGGGCCGGATCCGGGCACACCAACCCTCTCCGAGCGCTGCGACCACTCCGGACCCGAAGCCCGAGCCTCGCGGTCACGAGCCACCTGCTCGCGCCGCCTGTTCCGCCTCCAACTTGGAACGGAGCGAAGCCTCAAGCTCCAGATCCACCGCGGAGGAAGGGGAGTCCTCACGGCGTCGCTTGCTGCCCGAGAGCGCCTCGCAGGAAGAGCCCCGCGACTTGTCCATGGATAGCACCACAGCAAAAGGAAGGAGGAGGGGTGGAGGTGGGGAGGATCTAATGAGGCGACGAATGGGAAGACGGTGACAGCGCAGATCGGAAGCGGAAGCCGGAAACCCTAGCAAAGGGGAGGAAGAGCCGCGGGGGATCCATAAATAGCCCGTCCGAGCCGTGCCCACCTGGGCCCGACTCGCCACATGGGCCAAAGAAGGTTGAGGAGCAGGAACCCGGACGATGGGCCCAACTGGGCCGGACGGGACCAGAGGGGGGAAATCTGCCACCGACGAAAGAGGGGGAGGAGAGGCAGGCCCACTGGGCAATGGCAAACCGCAAGGCCCATCAAGCCCACCCGAGGGGACGTCCCGCGGCCCGATGGCCACCGCGGAGAAATCAAGATCTAGGTTACACGAAGCCACCAGCGACCCTGCCGTCGCCGCTGCCGGCGACGAGGCCGCCGCAGAGGCTGCAGGAGAGGGGGATGGGAGGCCACCAAGCTCCCCATCAGGCGCACTGCCTAGGACAACGAGATCAGGTGACGCAACAGCAAACTTACCAGACTTACACCGCCGCCGAGAGATCCGAATCCAGCCATCGACCGACGAAGACGCGGCCACCGACCGGCCCCGGCCACCAGGAGCGAACTTGCGGGGAGCGAACATGCTGGGGATTCTTGCGAGCCAAGCAACCAACACTTTGTATAAAAAAGTGTTTTGTGTGGCTACAGCACATCACGCGTGGGAGGTGGGTAGGGGCGGAGAAGAGGAGCCAGCGCTCCTGTGGGTGCTCTGGTGATGAGGTCCACGCAGGAGATAACTCTCGATGGGGATTCTTTTGGTGCTGCTTTTTTTAATGGCTCCACCGACCAGAAGCTGCTGGATATCGCCAGGTGTGCTATGGATTGCAAAAAATAAAATCCTGGATGAACACCTATTATAATTGTACTTGCTGTTGTTCGTTGTCACTTTCATTGTTTAATGTTCATGCTTATCAAATGTTATCACATTATCACATACAATAAATTAAAGTGAGTGAACTATTAGAGCGTACACGGCGTGACCTTCACATGAAATTTACCAGAAAATTTTGCCTTTTTTATGGTGATGATGAGAATGCGCGAGGTTTGATCTTTGTGCTAAGTTCAAATAGTGCAAAGGAAAAAAAACAGAATATAAGCTTGCAAAGCAAGTGACCAACATTTTCTATAAAAAATTCAACATAGTAAAACCTATTTGCTTTCGAATATTAACAAAAAAAAGTTGTATATAAACAATCTCACTTGAATGCACCACTACTCTTCCATCCAAAATAAATTCATGCCTACCAGATCTTATGAACACATTATCAGATACTATAATTAAAATTAAGTGAAATATTAGACAAAGCGTACACGGCGTGACCTCCACATGGAATTTACTAAAAAAAATTGCCTTTTTATGGTGATGATGGGGAGTGCGTGAGGTTCAATCCTTGGGCCAAGTTCAAATAGTGCAAAAGAAAAAGAACGGAACATAATCTTGCAAACCAAGCAACCAACATTTTCTAAAAAAAATCAACATAGTAAAAACCCATTTGCTTTCGAATATTAAAAAAAAATTGTATATAAACAATCCCACTTGAATGCACCACTACTGTTCCATCCAAAATAAATTCATGCCTTCCACATCTTATGAATACATTATCAGATACAGTAATTACAAGTGAGTGAAATATTAGACAAGGCGTACACGACGTGGCCTCAACATGAAATTTACTAGAATTTTTTTCCTTTTTATGGTGATGATGGGGAATGCGCAAGGTTCGATCTTTGGGCCAAGTTCAAATAGTGCAAAAGAAAATGAACGGAATATAATCTTGCGAGCCAAGCAACCAACACTTTGTATAAAAAAATCAGCATAGTAAAAACCTATTTGCTTTCGAATATCAACAAAAAATGTATATAAACAATCCAGTTTGAATGCACCACTATTCTTTCATCCAAAATAAATTCATTTGCATTTAAATCGTATAAAAATTCTAAGAAAAAACTTTTGGATTAGTTATTAAATTCTCGATAGTATACAACAATTTCACCGTCTGTATATCCCACTAAAAACACTTACATCATTCCTCTTCCACCCGATGATAATGCCAAGATGAAGGAGAAGCCATCAAAGGACATCCCGACGATTTTCTCAACTTTATACTATGTCTGGACACCAAAAATCCTTTTTTTAGATGCGGACACCGACCGTGCGTGTTTTTTTAAGATAAAGAGTGTTTCAAATTTTTTTTACTTTACAAAACTTCATGCTTTTAAATATGTTCACCCTTTTTTTTAAATGCACAAAACTTCCAAAAAATGCTCCAACCTTTTTTAAGAAAATCGTTTTAAAATGATCACAAAATTTCAAATTCATATTTAAAAAATATGTGTTCAAAAAAATATTCATCATCAAAATAAGTTTCAATTCTAATAAAAAGATAAAAAAATAAAAAATATTTAATTATTTTAAAATAAATAAATTCTTTTGTTTTCCAAAAAGTAAAAAAATAGAACTGATTACTAGACTATTCCATGCACTACTACTCTTCCATCGGATGAAAGATGTTAGGGTGGCTTATTTACGTCCACACGTCATACTCCGAAAAGCAATAATGTTATGAACTTATTACTAATGTTTATCGAAACTAGATATAAGATATGGCGTGTAGGTTTTACGATATTTTTAGCCCGTTGCAACGCACGGGCATTTGTACTAGTAGGTAAAGATAAAGATAAAGAGGTAAAGAATAAAGATTAGAGAAAAAATTAGGGAAAGATGAGTCGACCGCATTGGGCGCACCTACCACGGTCAGACAAAAACCGGACACGGAGCACGGACCTCCGTTTTCTCGTGCTGCGTTGGAGTTGGGCGTTCGCCGCTGAGGACCCCCGACTGAGCCACTCTCCTCTCCGTCCTCTCTTTCGGCGGCCACACGAAAACAGGAAACCCCAAAAAATACAAATTATATTAAGAAAAATAAAGCACATCTCCAGCAACGATATCTATCGCCTCATCTCGAGAACGCGAAAGCCTCCGGCCGTGGGCGCCGACCGACCAGGTACCGTCGACCGAATCCCTCCAAGCGTCCCATTGCGAACTTTTTCCTTGGTCAATCCGATTGGGCTTTTCTGTTGCGAGTTGGCGGAGAAAACATCGCTGATTTAGTTGCTGCCACCTCTGTGCAGGCGAAGGATGATGATGAACTTCAGGGACTGGATCTCATACCGGCTCGGGTCGTCGCTGCTGGCGGCGAGGCCGTTCGCCATCTCCCGGTCCGACGCCGGCGCCTCCCAGGGCGATGGGGAAGGTACTCTCCTTGCTTGGTTTACCGTGTGTATATATATATATATATATATATATATATATATATATATATATATATTCAGCGTGCTAGCTGAGGGTTCTTGTCCGGTCGTATCGAATTGCTAGTGATTTTTAGCCTTGTTTACAATGATTTAATGGAATTAAGCCTATTTCTTGTTACTGCTTGAATGCAACGTTGGTTCATCGTTGGTTAGTCCCAGTTTCTCTGTCCTAATATATGTTCCTGATGTTTTTTTCTCGACAGTATGCCAAAGGCATACCTTACTTTTATAGAAGGCAAAAAGACATTTACAAGAACTTGTGCAGCATGCGAACATCCCCACATGGATACAACCCACACCAACACCTAGAGACTAAGGCTACTCTCTCACAAATTTGTGGAGTACACCAACACCCATACCAGCTTCTTTCCATTCCTTGATCTCGTCGAAGATGTGCCTATGCAGTTGTTGTGCCACCGTCTTGACTTGATCCGCACGATTGAACACTCTAGCATTCCTTTGCTTGCAGAGTGCCCAAGCCACTGCCGTGGCTAAAGTGTCGAAACCTCTATTGTCTGCGCCATGAAAACTCTCCCTGGCCCAAAGCCACCACTCTAGAAAAGTATCATCCCTGTCGGGTCGTTGCACGGTAATGTTGAGGTCCTTTAAGCAACGATGCCATATTTCTCTCGCGTAGCTACATTGTATGTGAATGTGCTCTGCGTTATCCTCGTCCTGAAGGCAAGTATAGCACGCAGAAGGTGCATCCTGTAGCCCATGCCTAGCTCGGCGATCGGAAGTCCATATTCTATGTTGCACTGTCAGCCAAGTATGGATCTTACACTTCAGAGGGGCCCAATTGCGCCAGATGCAAGTAGCAAAGGGTACTCTCTGTAAGCCTAGGCATAGTCTATCATAGACCGAACGAGCAGTGTAGGACCCCGACACGTCACAAGGCCAAGTGAACTCATCATCCACTGTCGGATCTCGCTGGACTGTGGTGATCGCCTGTTGCAGGTGCAGTAGTTGAATGTGGGCTGTGAAGGACAACTCTCCTTGCACGTCCAACGGCCATGTCGCTCCTGTGAGGGCCTGCTGGATGGCCCGTCTTTTCCTTGTACGCTTTTCCACCGCGCTGACCACCAACGTGGCAACATCCGAGGCCGCAAAGCCATGAATCCATCTGTCACGCCAAAACAGGACCCTTGTGCCATTCCCGACCTTGATCTTTACCAAGCTGTCAAACACCTGTCTCGCCTCCTTGTCCACAACCAGGGGAATTCCTTGCCAGGGCCTCTCTGGGTATACTCTTCTTAACCATTCCCACCTAACCCGCAGAGCGAGGGCTTGGATTTGCAAATTCTTGACCCCCAGGCCACCATAGCCCACCGGCTTGCATATGTTGTTCCAGGCCACCAAACATTGCCCTCCATTTGCCTTATCTTTGGCCGTCCAAAAGAAGGCTCTCATCCACTTGTTAAGGTCATACACCCATAGTGGTGCATCCATCACCAGGAAATGGTGTATAGGCCTCGCTGACATGATCAATTTCACAAGAATGAGCCTTCCTGGCCTCGTGATCAGGCCTCTCTGCCATGCCGGGACCACTTTCTTCGCACGATCAAGCATCGGCTGCCAGTCATTCCTTGTAAGCTGCTTGATCGCCAACTGTAGGCCAAGGTACTTTCATGGAAAATCCGTCGTATCGCACTGAAGCATGTTGGCCACCCTATCCTTGTCCAGATTGTTTCCACGGATCAAAATAGCCGAGGATTTGCTATAGTTAACTCGAAGACCTGACGCTTCCCCGAACGCTTGCAGTGCGCAGCGAACAAAATGCTGGCCAGCCACCGAAGGCCTGATGAAGAGAGCAACATCATCAGCGTAAATAGATATCCTCTGCACGGCCTTAATGCCATGGAATGAGCTGACCACGTTCTCGTTCGTCGCCTTTGTGATCATCAAAGTTAGCACGTCCATGGCGATTACGAAAAGAAGTGGCGATATAGGGTCGCCCTGCCTCATCCCACACGCATGCGCAAACGCTTCCCCTGGCACTCCATTTACCAACACACGCGTAGTTGCCGTTCTCAGTAGGATGGAGATCCATTCAATCCATTTTCTTCCAAATCCTTTAGCCCGCAAAATCTCAAATAGAAACGGCCATGATAACGAGTCGAACGCTCGTGATATGTCGAGATTAAGGAAGAGCCTAGCTTTCCTGCGATTGTGTACCTTCCGTGCGACTTGTTTGACTAGCAAGAAATTGTCATGTAAGCTCCTAGTCTTGATGAAAGCGGATTGGTCAGCCGCGAGCACTTCTTTCATCTGTTTCCTTGCTCTGTTAGCAAGCATCTTAGCAAAGACTTTGGCCGCACCGCGTGTCAAACTAATCGGTTGGAAGTCTCCCACTTCTACCGCGTCCGACTTCTTAGGAATCAGCACAATGTGCGCACGATTGAGCTTCCCAAAGCCACGATGTACAACTTCAGCATAACCGCCATGAGATCTTGCTTAATGATCGGCCAAGCACGCTGATAGAAGGCGCCAATGAACCCATCTGGTCCTGGCGCTCGGTCCGACTTCCTTTATCGTGTTCCACACCTCATCCTCCGTGAATATTTCCTCCAGTTCGTGGAGGTCACATGCTTGAACACCAATGAAATCCAGGGTCCAGGGTGGCCTCCCTCAAGTTAGCCTTGCCCAGTAGTTGCTTGTAAGCAACGGTCAGAGCACGAAGTTCTGGGAGGACAGATGGATTGGAGGACGCTCTGTCCGCGAAATCGCGCCTCTCCTGCACTCCTGCGTTCCCAAAAGGAGAAGGAAGGCCACGACGGTTGCCGACGGCTTGCCGGGGCACCTTTGGGCGCGAGACATCCACGGAGTTGTGGGCATTCACGAAATCGGCCAGTACATCCTGCTATGGCGCTTGATCGAGAGCACAACGCTCTCTGACGCGCCTGACCAGCTCGTGTGGAAGTGGACGGCGTCGGGCATCTACACCGCTAAATCTGCATACACTGCTTCCTTCCACGGCTCGATGACCTGCGGCAACTGGAGGCTCACATGGAAGAGTTGGGCACCCCCCAGAGTGAAGTTCTTCCTCTGGCTTGTCAGCTTGGATCGATGTTGGACGGCGGACCGCCTCGCCCGGCATGGACTGCAGCACCACAACAGTTGCCCTCTTTGCTGCCAGGAGCCTGAAACAATGCGCCATCTCCTCCTTGGGTGTTCCTTCTCGAGGCACGTCTGGTTCGAGATCCTTTCCTGGATGCGCATGACATGCAGGCCCCCGAGCAATGAGGCTACCCTCTTTGATTGGTGGCATGATGCCCGGCAGGTCACGCCCAAGGCGATGCGCAAGGGGTTGGCATCCGCGACACTTCTTACCTCCTGGATGATCTGGAAGCACCGCAACGATTGCGTCTTCAACGACGCACGCCCTTCCATCCGGGCGCTAGTTCACGGCATCAAGGAGGAGGCCAAACTTTGGGCTACGGCAGGCGCTGCTGGACTTGGAGTAGTCTTGCCCCCGACCTGGGACGTGCACTAACTCATGTCCCCTGACTGTAATTCGCCTCCCAGGAGGACTGTAACATAAAACACTCTTTCTTTTCAATACAATGAAATGCAAAGCTTTTGCGTTTTCTCGAAAAAAAAGCCTCGGTGAACACCTCTTCCTTACGAGCTTGATCGGTGATAATGTCATTTCCAAAGCTTATACGCGGGATAAAGTTTTTTGAGCGCCTTCCGTTCGCCACAAGTTGAAACAACTTGGTGTTTGCGTCACCCTCTTTAATCCATCTTAACCGAGACCGCTGCCTTTCTATAGTACATTGGAGCGAGGCTAGGCCCAGCAGGGCCAACTTCAGCGTCCTCCTAAGCCAGAGCTCCTAGATAGTCAACACTTGATGCTCCTGAGCTCTATCAAGCCGAAGGATAACGTAGTTGGCCACTGTCATCTGTATCTTGATGTTGCCCACCTTCCTTTGACCCCATGCTTGGAGTGCATGTGCCGTGCTCCGCAACAATTCATCCAGCCGTTTGAAGGGATCCGTGATGTTCCCATCGCAAACCCAAGCGTCCCGCACCACGTCCAAGAAACCATCAAGCTTAGTCCAAAAAAGCTCGAATCTAAACCTCTTTTTGGGGCAGAACGCCACGGAGGTGGAGAGTAGAAGTGGCGCGTGATCCGACACGTTCGTCGATAGAGCCTGGAGCAAACAGTCAGTGAAGTGCAGCTCCCAATCCACGAAACTAGATTTCTATCAATTTTGGTCATAACCGGTTGTCTCGCTCGTTCGTCCAGGTGAAGTTCCTACCATGCATGTATAACTCTTTGAGTTCATGGTCGTCCACAAAGTCCCTGAACTTGCGCATCATCGCTCTGTTCAGATTAGTGTTATTCTTTTCCGAAGCTCAAAGGATCATGTTAAAGTCCCCGAGAACCATCCACGGTCCCAAACAGCCTGCCCTTCTAACTCTCAGTTCCTACAGGAAATTTGTTTTGAGCTCATCTCCTTGAGGGCCATAGACAACCGAGATCCACCACTTGGCTCCGTCCTTGCTGTGTACCATCCCTGTGAGAAAATTGGTGTCCAGCTGTATGTTATCTATCTCCATGACCGTGGTGTCCCAAGCAAGGAGTACCCCCTCTCTAGTTTCCAACGCAGGCAAATACGCAAAGCCATCAAACGACGGCCCCAAACATTGTATAACACAGAAACGATCAATTACATCTAATTTGGTCTCTTGTAAGCACACCATGTTCACACCCATCGATGTCACAAATTTCCGCACCGCCTTCTTCTTTGCTGGATCGTTCAGGCCTCGAACGTTTCAGCACAACACTTGCAGGTTGAGATCCATAAAGCATATTGATCTCCCACCTCCAACCAAGCGCTCAATGCGTCTCGATCCCCGACGACTGCTCCTCCAAGAGGTCCCTCCTCGCTGGCATATCCTTGCGAAGAGGGCTGCAATGATCCTCATGTGATGCTCTCTCAACGGTGAATCAAATAGCACATGAGTTCCTCTATGGTTGCATGGTCCACTTCCAAGTCTTCCGGGGCCAATCCTAACGCCCGCAGTAAGACGTTTTCAGCCGGGGAGGCCTTTCCTTTCTGTGTCGATGACGCACGTTTGGTAGCTCTAGTCATGCGGCGAGGGGTATAGGGCTCCGCCTCTGGCCTGAGCGTGGTCGCCTGAACTTCTTTGAGGAGCGATGGGGCTAGCTTCTTGACCAGGTTGGAGCAAAACCACTTCATCTTCTCATATGCAGCTGCTTCCTGGGGGGTCATACCTGGGTTGCATGCAGCTTGGACAATCTGCATGTCGCGATCAGCGTCTAGATTAACCTCCACCAGCAGCAGCGAACTCTGGGCCGGCACGTGTCCCCTGCTGTCCCCATCTTTGGAAGCTGCGTTGGTCTCCGTCGTGATCTCCCTTGGGATCGACAGTGGGTATCTGGGCTCCATGATGGCAGCCTCCACTCGAGAATCCACCGTATCATACGCCGCCGATGGGCCCCTCTTGTCCGTCTCCACCGCCGAAACAGAAACCAAGGCTAGATCCTCTGCGGTCCGACTTGACGGCCCTTCCCTGCGGCCCTCGGGCACCTCCTCCTGCCCCGTCACAACCGAAGCCTGAACTACGCAGAAAAGATCTGCAGTGGGTTGCGGGGCGGGATCCACCACCAACAGTTGTGCCCCCTTCGTGGCTGGCCTTGAAGCCATGTCCTTATCTATATCTAGCCCTGCCGCTACTGTCCTGGTCTCACGAACCCCAACCAATGATGGCTCGGAGCCCCCCCAGCCGGTCGTCCCTCCCGCGAGTCTTGCATGGTGGGTGCGCGCTCCACCTGCTGAGTCGCCGAGTTGGCGCCTGGGCAATTCAAACTTCCCGTTGCGGCGCGTGGACTGGCTGTCATGGCGATACGGTCAAAAGCAGATTGTCGAACCGTCAGCCTATCCTGAACTCTCTGCGTGGGCCTCGCAATGCTTTTTTGCTTTGTCGGCATTCATCGGTGGGAGCCTCCAGTCTTGGGGTGTCCCTGGCTGCCCCTCGCCGCCGGCAGTGCCCTCGCCGCCGGCGAACTGCCGTCCGCCACCACGGCCCTGCCCATGCTCCTGAACGCCGCCACTGCGTGTGTCCCTCACCCCAAACTGCCGGTGCCGGTGCCTGGTGGTGACCCCACCGCCTCTCCATCTCATCATCGTCCGGCAAGCCACTTTGTCCATTGTCCGAAGAACCACCAAGGAAGAAGGGCTCGTCGGCGTCGAAGTAGTCTGTCACTGAATCCAGGTGAATGAGAATCTTGCATTGCAGCATCTGCAGCTCAAAAACGTGCTTCGCGGGCTCTGGCACTGCAAGCCACCGACGAGTCGGAATAGATTCCGGGTCCGCCGTGCAAGCCGACAGCTGGAAAGATGAAAGGTTGGAGCACGAACTCGTCTCCAACACCACCAAGTCGACGATGCAAGCAGAGCCCAGCAAGTCCTCCACGACGCTGCGGTCCCAAGCGTGCGGAGGAATACCTTCAATCTCGAGCCGAACCTTGTACCTCATCACCGCATGAACTGCTGCCTGTTCCATTGGCGGAAGAACAACCAGACTCCATGATGCTCCACAACCGGGCTCTGCCCCAGCCTGTTACGGTGATCTTGCCTCGTGAACACCACCAAGAAATCCTCTGGCCTGTAGGGGTGGACCGAGACCCACTCTGCAGAGATGCCCATCTCCGTCTCCAGTGCGTCGAGCACGAACCGTGGTGACACATCTCGCCTGGCGCCGCTCACATACGCGACCATGGCATGCTGAAGGCGCCGCTCCAGGTCAGCCATGGCGGCAGAGCGGCTGACGACGCAGAGCTTCGAGGGCTCCACCTCCAGATCATCTTGAGTTTGCAGCCTGGGGGCCGACAGCAACGGCCAGACTGGCCTCGCCGCCGAGGGGGGCGGCGGAGGGGGTGGAGGAGGTTGCCAGGCCGCGACCGGCTTGTGCCGAGCCGCCGCCGAGTCCGAGGCCTCTGCAACGTCCCGACCCCCAGCAGAATCTGAGCGGCAAGCCACCTTGGCCGCTGCCTCCCGCCTGAGCTCGTCTTCAAAAGAGGGGCTGCACGCGGCCCTCGTGACCCGGCAACCCACAGCGAATGCAGACAAGGTCGTTGGTACAGTCTCGCCGGAATTGCCCCTTCTCGAGGCACCGGAAGCATTTGTCGCGCATCTCCGGTGAGATCTCTTTGCGGACCAGGGAGGGAGGGCGCGGCGCCACCTTTGGCTGCCCAACGCCGCGCCTGCGCTTCCACAGGGTCTTCCTCGATCGGGGGGCTTCCTTTGAGGGAATTGGCCGCCGGCAGGACTCCACCTCCGGCGCCGGTGCCTGCGCCGCCTCCTACGCAGCAGCCGCAGCCGACTTCTCCGAGGCCGAGGAAAGTCCCATACCAGAGACGGCCGCTCCCTGTGCGGGAAAGAGGAGGTGACGGAGAGCGGCCTCTCAGCCATGGCCTAGTTGGGGAAGAGCGAGAGAGGGGTGGCCACCGTCGCTGGAGTGGCGGACGGCGGGAGGGTGGACGCCGGCGTCGGAGTGACGCACGACGGAGGGCTTAGAGCGGAGCGGAGCGGGAGCCCTATGTTCTTGATGTAAAGTTATAGGACTTGGGGATGTTCACTTGCTGTTATTGCAGTTGTGATATCCCTTTAGTGTGCCGTCTATGTTGATTTCATTTGCATAGCTTAAGGTCCTATTGCTAATTGTTGTTTTATTTTTTATTCCGTCACATGGAGACATTTCCTGACGACATTTTGTTATAAAGCCATCCTCCTGTTAAATGTTAAGCTAAATTGGTGGATTTCCTGTTTCAGGTACAACACAAAGTGAGTTTGTAGAAATCGTATCCGCCAACAGATTTCCTTCCAATGATAGCCGTGCACTAGAGGTCACATCCAACCCACAGGCTGTTTCCTCTGGTCTTCTTCAGCCAGATCATGATCACAACAAGTCAGATCCACTAAAGCAAGTTGAGGCACTTCAAATTAAGTTTTTGCGGCTGGTACACAGGACTGGAGTGCCTCCCAGTACCAATGTAGTTGCACAGGTACTGTACAGACTGCAGCTTGCCAACTTGATCAAGGCTGGTGAATCAGATGCGAAGACAACTAACCTTGCTATCAACAAAGCCAGAGTTATAGCAGCAGAACAAGAAGCACCCGGTGGACCTGATTTGGACCTCCCCTTGCGAATTCTTCTTCTGGGAAAGACTGGTGTGGGAAAGAGCGCCACAATAAACTCCATGTTTGATGAAACAAAGGTTGCTACTAATGCACTTGTTCCTGGTACTAGTAGGATAAAGAGGGTTCATGGAAATATCAAAGGAGTAAGAGTTACAGTTATCGACACACCTGGTCTGCTACCTCATTACCACAGCCAACGGAGGAACAGGAAGATTTTGCATGCTGTCAAGCGTTTCATTAAAAGAAACCCGCCTGATATCGTCCTGTACTTTGAGCGGCTTGACCATATTAACAGCAGATGCAGTGACTACCCTCTGCTGAAGCTTATAACTGATACCTTGGGTTCTTCGATATGGTTCAACACTGTCCTTGTAATGACTCACTGTTCCTCATCTCCTCCTGAAGGACCAGATGGTCATCCTTTGGAATATGACGCGTACACCCGTTACTGTAAGAATGTCGTGGAGCGTCATATCCAGCTAGCAGCTTCTAACACACAGCTGGAGAACCCTATTGTTCTGGTTGACAATCATCCAATGTGCAGACGGAACACCAGGGGTGAAAGAGTTTTGCCAAATGGGCAGGTATGGGTATCAGAACTTCTTTTGCTGTGTGGGGCGACCAAGTTGTTAGCAGAAGCAAATTCCTTACTAAAGTTCGAAGATAGTTTTCTGCTGTCACAAGCAAATGCCAGGCTGCCTTCACTCCCTCATCTTCTTTCATCACTCCTTAAACCTTCTGTGTCATTGAGTACTGAGGGTGTTGACAATGAGATGACTGAGCTATCAGATGAGGAGGATGAATATGATCAGCTACCACCTTTCCGTGTTCTAAAAAGATCTGAATATGAAAAGTTGACCAAAGAACAGAGAACTGCATATCTTGATGAACTGGACTACCGTGAGACTTCATACCTCAAACAGCAGTGGAAGGAGGGAATCCGGAGCCAAAAGCTTGCTGAAGCCCAAAACACCGAAGCATCATCTGCAGTCGCTGATGATTATGAAGAGAGCACATCCCCAGTTGTGCACATATCAGATATGGAAATCCCATTAAGTTTTGACTCTGATTATCCAGCACACCGCTACCGTCACGTTATAACTAATGATCAGTTGTTTAGACCAGTTTTGGATCCCCAAGGATGGGACCATGATATTGGGTTCAATGGTATCAATTTTGAATCATGTCATGACTTAAAAAAGAACATATCAACATCTATTGCTGGACAGATGAGGAAGGACAAAGAAGACATGTATATCCAGTCGGAATGTTCAGTAAGCTATAGTGATCAAAGGCGCTACTCATTGATGGGGGGCATGGATATGCAAACAGCGAGTAAGGATTTGGTTTTTACTGTTCATGGGGATGCCAGGTTCCAAAATCTGCCTTGGAACACCACCGGAGGAGGTATTTCTGTTACTAAATTCGGGTCAAAGTATTTTTCTGGGGCCAAATTAGAAGACTCCATCACCATTGGGAAACGAATCCACTTGGTAGCCAATGCCGGGAGGATGGTTGGCGGTGGACAAGTGGCAGATGGAGGTGGCCTGGAAGTCACAGTAAGGGGGAAAGACTACCCTGTGAGAGAAGGGAGCACCAGCATGGCGGCCACTGCTCTGTCGTTCGAGAAAGAGACTGTAATCGGGGCGAATCTTCAGTCTGTCTTCCGAGTGGGCCGTGGGTCAAAATTATCGGTCAGCGCAAACGTAAACAGCAGAAATCTAGGCCGGCTCTGTGTCAAGATCAGCACGTCAGACCATGTGGAAATAGCTCTGGTCGTGGCCGTATCACTGGTCCAGTTCTTGCTAAGGAGAAGATTGCTGCCGACTGGCAAAGGCCACCAACAGCTTGACACCGACTTAGATGAGTAATAAGTGAACAGATAGACGGAAGAGTAGACAGCCATTTCATGATGTAAACGTTCAGCAGTTGGGAGTCGTACCTGGTCAAGCTACTGTACCCGCCGCTAATGTGGGGCTCCTAATTGTACAGATTTCCTAAATCTATGTCTGATTTTATTTTATTTTGAAACAAGGCAAAAGTCTTCCATTTTTATTGATTAAAAAGAGGAATTTGCAAGAAAACAACCGCAAAAGTAGCACAAGATACCTAAGTGCTTAGCCCCCGCACGAGAGCAACTCTAGCAGATCATGTAAAATGATGCAGTACCGCGGAAGGCATGGCAGAATAGATCTGCTAAACCATACTGGATATTTGAAATTTAAAGTTTGTGCCATGATAGTTCTGTTAGAAATAAGCCACGCATGAGTATGTGCTCGTGTGTGTGATCTGTGTGCATGGGTGTGCGTGTGTGCTCTTGGTATGCGTGGCGTGGTGGTCAGCACGTGAGCTAGCTAGATGGGCATGCATGCATGTATTAGTTGCGGTGTTTAGCAGGTTGTTAGCAGCGACCGGTGGAGATGGCCGCGTCAAGCGTATAGCTAGCTGGAGAAACGTGGGCGTTGCGTTTGCTGTAGGACTACAAAGCGGCCGTCGTGGGTGTGTGTTTGTACTGAGTAGAGCACCATGTAGACATTGCAAAGAGAAAAAAGATTCGGGCGGTCGTGCGCCTGTGGCGGCGTTCGTGCACCGGCCGGAGAAACTTGTGTCCACTGTGTTCATCTCCTTCCTTCTTTCTTGTTCGAGCGAGTGAGGAGAGGGAGAGGTAGTGTCACACCCTCGATGCGACTATATCTCCCATGTGTCGAGGCACGACTTAGGGACATAATCGCATTGAAGGCATATGTCGCAAGTTAGGCAATCTTCACAACATCCCATGTAATATAAATAATAAAGGGGAAATAACATAGTTGGCTTACACTCGCCACGTCAATCAAGTACATAAATAACATTACATCATCCAAACACTCATGGCCCGACTACGGCGTCAAAATAAAAGATAACCCAACAAGCGACAAGGTCCCAATCACCCCCAACTGGGCACCACTACTGATCATCGGGAAAGGAAACATAGTATCGTTGAGAGTCTTCGTCGAACTCCCACTTAAGCTCAAACGCGTCTCCTGAAGCGGAATCATCAGGCCCTGCATCTGGTGTAAGAGTAATCTGTGAGCCACAGGGACTCAGCAATCTCGCACCCTCGCGATCAAGGCTATTTAAGCTTATAGGTAAGGCAAGGTAAATATATGTGGAGCTGCAGCGAGCGACTAGCAAATATGGTGGCTAACTTATTCGGAAAAGAGAGCGAGAAGAGGAGGCAAAGCACGAGCGAGAAACTAGAGAGCAACCTGCGCAAACATTACTCCAACATCGTGTCCGCTTTCCGGACTCCGCCGAGAAGAGGCCATCACGGTAACACACTCAGTTGATTCATTTTAATTAAGTTAAGGTTCAAGTTATCTACAACCGGACATTAACAAATTCCCATCTGCCCATAACCGCGGGCACGGCTTTCGAAAGTTCAAATCCCTGCAGGGGAGTCCCAACTTAGCCCATGACAAGCTCTCACGGTCAACGAAGGAATAGACCTCCTCCCAAGACGTTCCGATCAGGCTCGGTATCTCGGTTCTTCAAGACACTTCGACAGGTTAAAACAAGACCAGCAACACCGCCCGAATGTGCCGACAAATCCCGATAGGAGCTGCACATATCTCTTTCTCAGGGCACACTCAGATTGTCCTAGGTACGGGTAGGCCAGCCCAGAGTTGCCCCTGGTGGCCACCGATAGCTGACAGGTGGACCAACACTCAGAGGAGCACTGGCCCGGGGGGGGGGTTAAAATAATGATGACCCTTGAGTCTGTAGAACTCAAGGAAAAGAAAATGCTAGGTGGCAAATGGTAAAACCAATGTTGGGCATTGCTGGAAAAGCTTTAATCAAGGCGAACTATCAAGGGGTTCCCATTATAACCCAACCGCGTAAGGAACGCAAAATCCGGAAACATAACACCGATATGACGGAAACTAGGGCGGCAAGAGTGGAGCAAAACACTAGGCGAGAGGCCGAGCCTTCCATCATTTACCAAGTATATAGATGCATTAAGATAACAAGATAATATAATGATATCCCAACAAGTAAAATAAATGTTCCAACAAGGAACGACCTCCAATCTTCACCTGCAACTAGCAACGCTATAAGAGGGGCTGAGCAAAGCGGTAACATAGCCAATCAACGGTTTGCTAGGACATGGTGGGTTAGAGGTTTGACATGGCAATTTGGGAGGCTTCAAATCAAGTGGTAGGCATCCTAGCATTGGCATAGCATAAGAGCGAGCAAACTAACATAGCAAGGATAGTAGTGATTTCGAGGGTATGATCATCTTGCCTGCACAGTGGTCAGAGTTGACTGGATCCTCGAAAGCAAACTCAACGGGCTCCTCGTTAACGAACTCGTCTCCCGGCTCTACCCAAACAAGACAAACAAGCAACAAGGACACAATCAACCACGTGCAAACTCAAACAACACAATGCAAAGATGATATGCTATGCGGGATGTGATGCGGGATGTAAAATGCAAGATATGACAGGAAATGCACGAACCTGGCCTCAACTTAGAATTCCAAGTGTGCCACTGGAAAGATGAGACAAAATCGTTTGAAAACGATATAAAGAACGCCGGAATCGGAGTTACGGTTTGGAAATGGCAAGCGATTCAAAAATGACACCGGTCTGCGATTTACAGCAAGTAGGCATCTAAATGCAATGAGATGAACATGCTACAGCACCCAAACAAGACAACAAAATACATGGCAGAGATGCACACAAGATGCTTAACAAAATTCTATCACTGAGCTACGGCCAATTCATCCATTAACAGGTTCAAACAAGCATGGAAAAAATGCATATGGCAAACAGATCTCAGACTTAGTGAAATCAACATTTGTCTGGAATTTCAAATCAGGTAGCCCTCTTCGAAGCAACAAAAATACATGCTACAGGATCTGAACATGGCAAAGTAAAGCATGGCATGGAGCTACTCAAAGAGCTTAACAAAAGTCCCTTAGTGACCTTGAGCCAAAAGGGATCAGAAAATACAATTGCAAGCATGTGAACATAGCAAAAACATAATCAGTTTTCATACTTAGTGAAAACTGACACATGCTGAAATATAACTCAAGTAGGCATGTTTACGAGCTCGATGCACTCACTACGGTGCAAGGCATGGAAAGACAAGCATACACCCATCAAGAAGGCACAAAATACAAGCTGGACATGTCAAGAACAATAGCATAGCATGCACGGATCAACTACAACATCACCGGCAAAATTGCAAACAAGTTGACAATCTGTCCAGATTCACAAAGTAGCAAAAGTAGAGTTTGATTGACTCAAGCTAGGTTGCTCCATAATTGCAAACAAAGACATGGATGGATAGAGCACTACAATATTAACAAAACTCCCTTACCGATCATCATCAAAAGAGGCACGGATCACTAGGAAACAACAAGAACATATGGCATCATGAGATAAACAGCTCCAGGACTTAGTGAAAATGCTAAGTCCCTGAAAACAGAATTACTAAGTGCACCACTTTGCAAGCTTGCACTAGTCACCACACACATCACAAAAATACATGGGTTGCACCTCTGGAAAGATGACAAAACCCTTAACAAAACATATGTAGAGCATCAGGGCATATCATGCACACATTAATCATGACAAAAAAGACAAAAACCTAAACGGATTAGCAGATCTGACAATTAACTCAAGTAGCCCTCTTCTAACAGCATTTCAGGCATCAATATGAACTCAAATGAAAATGATGCAATGGAACGAAATGATGTACTCTCTGAGATGAACATTTTGATATACTATATGCATGAATCGGAGCTACGGATGCAAAGTTACGGCAGGTCAAAGTATGTAACATGGGCTAGGGTTTCTGAGGGAAAAGTCAACCGAGACGAAAATATCCCAGATCTGGATCACACGCGGATCGAGGATCACCGTAGATGCACTGTTCGCCGGAGTTGGAGGGGGGTCGCCGGACTTGGAGATTCCGGCGGAGGAGGGGGCGGCGGCTGCCGGAGCTGGGGCCGGCCGGAGCGGCGCGGGGAGGCGCGGCGAGGGGCGGCCGGATCCGGGCTGGGAGGCGCGGGGCGACGCGACCGCGATCATCGCCGGCGCGGGGCGAGGCAGCCGCCGGCGAGGGCGCGCGCGGGTGGCGCGGTGGCGGGGAGGCGGCGCGAGGAGGCGGGCGCGCGCAGCGAGGCGTGTGGCGGTGCGGGCCGTGGGGGCCCGGTCTGGGCTGCGGCGGGCCCGCGCGGCGGGGAGACGCGGCGACATGGGCGCCCGGGCGGACGAATCCCGGGGCGCCACGTGGCGGCGGACGACGGTCCGGACGTGTCTGTCGGTGGCGAAATGTGTCCGGTGCGCGTGAAGACGAATGGATCTAGGGTTTGATCCGGAATTTCGGAGGAGGGGCTAGTTTTATAGGTAGAGGGAGCTAGGAGAGTCCAAATGAGGTGCGGTTTTCGGCCACGCGATCGTGATCGAACGCTCTAGATGATGGAGCAGAGTTTGGTGGGGTTTGGGCCAAATTGGAGGGGTGTTGGGCTATAACACACACGAGGCCTTTTCGGTCCCTCGGTTAACCGTTGGAGTATCAAACGAAGTTCAAATGATACGAAACTTGACAGGCGGTCTACGGGTAGTAAACCAAGGCTGCTTGGTAAGTCTCGGTCCAATCCGGAAATGTTTAATCCCCACACACGAGAGAAAGCTAGAAATGACCACCGGAGGAGAACGGAGCGCTGGAATGCAAAACGGACAACGGGGAAAATGCTCGAATGCATGAGACGAACACGTATGCAGATGCAATGCACATGATGACATGATATGAGATGCATGACAACGACAACAACACACGGAGACAAAACCCGAACCCGAGGAAATAAATATAACTTAACGCCAGAAACGGCAAGAGTTGGAGTACAAATTGGGAAAGTTACATCCGGGGTGTTACAACACTCCACCACTACGAAAGGATCTCGTCCCGAGATCTAGGACTGAAAGAACACCGGGTACTCAGAACCGAGGTGATCCTCGCGTTCCCAGGTAGCTTCACGGTCGGAATGGTGTGACCACTTGACTTTGAGAAATTTGATTGACTTGTTGGTAGTCTTGCGTTCAGTCTCTTCAAGAATAGCAACTGGGTGCTCACGATAGGAGAGATCTGCTTGGATCTCAATGTCCTCGAAGTAGACGGTGCGGTCAGGAGTCTTGAAGCACTTTCGAAGCTGAGAGACATGGAACACGTCATGAACATTTGCAAAGTTTGAAGGAAGCTCGAGTTGATAGGCGAGGTCGCCTCTCTTGCTGACAATCTTGAAAGGTCCCACGTATCCGGGGGCAAGCTTCCCTTTGATACCGAAGCGACGAGTAACTTTCATAGGAGAGACACGGAGGTAAACATGATCTCCGATCTCGAAAGCCAAATCACGGTGCTTACTATCATAGTAGCTCTTCTGGCGGGATTGGGCTGCTTTGAGGTTATCACGAATGACTTTGCACATTTCCTCTGCCTCTGTGATTAAGTCATTACCCAAAAGCTGACGTTCACCGGTTTCAGACCAGTTGAGAGGGGTACGACACTTCCTGCCATACAGAATTTTAAAAGGGGCCTTGCCCGAACTTGCTTGAAAACTGTTGTTGTAGGAGAATTCAGCATAAGGAAGACAATCCTCCCACTTCATGCCGAAGGAGATCACACAAGCCCTGAGCATATCTTCAAGAATCTAGTTGACACGCTCGACTTGACCGCTAGTTTGAGGATGAAAAGCTGTGCTGAAGCGGATGTTCGTGCCCATGGCCTTCTGAAAAGAATCCCAAAACTTCGAGGTAAAGATGCTGCCACGGTCTGAAGAGATCACTTGTGGAATACCGTGCAGAGAGACAATACGAGAGGTATAGAGTTCCGCCAATTGAGCTGCAGTGATCGACTCTTTGATAGGCACAAAGTGAGCCACTTTGGTGAGTTTATCGATGACAACGAATATAGCATCATTGCCACGCTTGGACTTTGGGAACCCAGTCACGAAGTCCATTTCAATGTGGTCAAACTTCCATTCTGGAATGGCAAGAGGTTGGAGGAGACCAGCTGGCCTTTGGTGTTCTGCCTTCACTCTTCTGCAGACATCACATTCATTCACGAATTGAGCGATCTCGTGCTTCATTCAGGTCCACCAATAAGCTTGCTTGAGGTCCTGATACATCTTCGTGCTCCCAGGGTGGATGGAGAGGAGAGAATTGTGAGCCTCATTCATGATCACTTTACGAAGGTCACCTTTGGGTACAACAATACGACCCTCGAAGAAGAGAGTGTCCTTGTCATCAAGGCGGTAACACTTGTACTTGGGTTGTCTCTTGGCAATCCCAATCTTCACCTTTTTCACCATAGCATCAAGAAGCTGGGCTTGGCGAATCTGGTCTTCCAAGGTAGGAGAGACTTGAAGGTTGGCGAGGAAACCTTGAGGAACAACTTGCAGATTAAGTTTGCGGAAAGCTTCACAAAGCTCGGGTTGATAAGCCTTGAGAATCAGACTGTTGCAATAAGCTTTCCTGCTCAATGCGCCAGCAATCACATTGGCCTTGCCTGGAGTATACTCAATACTCGGATTATACTCTTGAATCATTTCGACCCATCGAGTTTGCCTGAGGTTGAGATTAGGCTGAGTGAAGATGTACTTGAGACTCTTGTGATCAGTGAAAATGTCCACTTTTCTTCCCAATAGAAGATGTCTCCAAGTCAAAAGAGCATGCACAACTGCCGCCAACTTGAGATCATGAGTGGGGTAGTTCTTCTCATTAGGCTTCAACTAGCGAGATGTATAAGCAACAACTTTCTTCTCTTGCATCAATACCGCGCCAATACCTTGGAGAGAGGCATCACAAAAGACCTCGTATGGCTTGGATTCATCAGGCGGAGTCAGAACTGGAGCAGTGATCAATTTCTCTTTCCAAGTGTTGAAAGCAATATCACACTCCGGAGACCAAACGTAGTTGACGTGCTTCTGGAGAAGATTTGAGAGAGGCTTCACGATTTTAGAAAAGTTTTCAACGAATCTTCGGCAATAGCTTACGAGACCGAGAAAACTACGGAGTTGCTTCACGTTCTGAGGAGGTTCCCAATTCACAATTGCAGACACCTTCTAGGATTCACGACAATGCCCTCGGCAGAGATGATATGACCAAGATAAAGAACCTCATCGAGCCAAAATTCACACTTGGAGAACTTGGCGTAGAACTGATGTTCCCTTAGCTTATCAAGAACCAAACGCAAATGCTTGGAATGATCTTCCTTATTCAGGAGTCTTCTCAGTTTGGTTATCCGGAGTCCATCAACTCAGGATTATTCATTCTCAGATTTCAGCTCTCTTTCTCTAAATCTTACCGATGCATCGTTCAAATATCCTCTAATCAGTTCATGATCTCTTCGTTTCTCATGGATCTAAATTCTCTCAAGCATATTCGTGTATTTCCTAATCCTTCTCGGTGTTTCTTCATGTTTTATTCGTTCTTTTTCAATTCTTACGATGGTTCTTCCAAGATTCTTCTTCCTTCGTTTATCATATCAATGCATTCGTGCTTTCCAAATTCTACCGGTGGATCGTTGAAGACCTTATCAAGTTGAGCTATATCTATCTTCATCCTTGCTACGAGAATAAGTAGTATGCCAAATCCGTGGATTGTCATCAATTTAAATTGGCGAAGGACACGCATAACATAATTCTTATTCTTGTTTCATCGAGTAAATTCAATTCTTGCTTTCCGGAGTGGTTCATCATATCATATTCTTAGTTCGAGATGCTTTATCTTTTCTTTCCCGGAGTTCCAAGCTCTAATTATCACGGAGATCCATCTAAATCATTGCAAGGATTCACCTTGTGTTTTCAATTTCTCTTTCTTTTTATTCTTTTGTTACTGGAGTTTCTTCATGGAGGCTATACATGATGGTTCATCAAGGATTTATTTTCTTCTCGAAGCGTTCATCAAGATTCTTTTCTAAGGAGCTTAAGTTTCTTCATCTTGCAATTCGGAGTGCAATTCTTTCTTCCATATCATTGGAGGTGGTATTATGTCATTCTTGATAATTTGAGTTCATGCTTCATGATTCACATGTTGTTAAGAGTGAGATATGTTAAATCCATCAACCTCTTCGTTGGAGTTATCTTGGGTTATATTTCACCTAAAGCTTCCCCTAAGGATTGTTGCTATTATGGTGTTTATAATTAACCCAAGTTCTTTTATCCTCACGGTGAAATAGTTTCTCGTCTCCTTGGTCATACCAATCCAATTCTTTTTCCCGTGAGTGGCAGGTTGTCACCTCATAATTTGAGATGTATCCCATAAGACCATTTAAAGCTTATTCTTTTCATTGTTGTTTTTTCCAACAATTCCGTTCGAACCTTCTCCTAAAGATGCTTTTTCAAGCTCATTTGAGGTAGAACATGTTGTTTTTTCTTCTCCGTTCTTTCCTTTTCTTTCTTTCATTCCTTCCGGAGGCATTGTGATGTTGCTCTTTTTCAGTCATCATCTTGAATCATGAAGATCATAATCTTTTCATGCTTATCCTATTTAACCGGAGTGTTGTGACCTTTTTGCTCAATTTCTTTTCGCCTTATCAAGCCTTGCACCTCTTTTCAACCAGAGTGCTGTCTTAGATCTTTCTTACCCCTTGTTCCATTCATTCAATAGTTCCGGAGACAGTGTGTCGTGTTTTCATTCAAGTATCTTCTCATCTTATCAAGTTCTTATTCAATTCTTTTTCTTCTCAACCAGAGCGCTGCCCAAAGCTGTTCTTCCTTGTTCCTCTTTGCTAACGGAGTGCTTTCAACTTCATTTATCTCCGTTGTATTCTTTTTCGGAATGGCTTAACCTCTTCAAGGTTCTTTGGTTTCACTCGTTTGTCAAAGAAGCAACTTAGTTTTACCTCTTCTCTTTCTCTTCCGTTTGTCCCTCCGGTGCCATTCTAGATCTCGGGACGGGATCCTCTCGTAGTGGTGGAGTGTTGTGACGCCCCGAGACCGATGTGCCAGGTGTCGTCCAGTTATTCGCTGTTGTTGCCTTGTCATTGCTTGCGTGTCTTGCATTGCATATCATGTCATCATGTGCATTTCTTTTGCATACATGTTTGTCTCATGCATCCGAGCATTTTCCCCGTTGTCCGTTTTGCATTTCGGCGCTCCGTTCTCCTCCGGTGGTCATTTCTACCTTCTTTTCATATGTGGGGGTTAAACATTTCCGGATTGGACCGAGACTTGCCAAGCGGCCTTGGTTTACTACCGGTAGACCGCTTGTCAAGTTTCGTACAATTTGGACTTCGTTTGATGCTCCAACGGTTAACCGACGGACCGAGAAGGCCTCGTGTGTGTTGCAGCCCAACACCCCTCCATTTTGGCCCAAAACCCACCAAAACCCTCTCCATCATCTCGGTCGTTCGATCACGATCGTGTGGCCGAAAACCGCACCTCATTTGGACTCTCCTAGCTCCCTCTACCTATATATATGTGCTCCCCTCCGAAATTCGCGGTGCAAACCCTAGATCCCTCCCTCTCCTCGCCACCGGACAAACATCCCACCGACGGACACGTCCGACTTTGCCGTACGCCGCCACGTGGCATCGTCTGATTCGCGCGCACGCGTGCCCACTTCGCCGTGCCGCCGGACCCGCCCGAGGCCCATCGCCGGCCCGCCTCTGGGCCGAACCGGGCCAGACCCCGCGCGCCGCCCGAGCTTCGTTCCGCCACCTTCCTCGCCGGCGAGCGCCGCCCGGCGCCGCCACCGCCATCGCCGGAGGCCGCAACTCCGCGCCTCATCGCCGGTCTTCAACGCCGCCGCCTGCGAGCCCGCGCCCCGCGCGCCGTCCTCCCCGCCGCCTACAGCGCGCCCCGCCGCTGCCGCCTTCACCCGTCCCCGCGCCGGCAAGCTTCGCCGGAGCTACTCCGCGCCGCCGCCTCGCATTCGCCGGCGCCGCTGCCCGGTCTCCGTACTTCGTCGCCGTCCTCCGCGGCTCCACGCCGCCCCGTCGTCCCGGACCGCGCCTCCCCGCCCGCCTCTCGCCGAGCTCCTCCTCGCCGGCGCACCGCTTCGGCCAACTCCGACCGGCTTTCTTCCTCCACTCCGGCGTGATCCCGGAGGGTGGATCGGATCCACCACACCCTCCATCCAAACGGCCTCGTCCAGATCCGGATCTTCCCGTCTCGGATCCCTCCGTCCCGCGTTGACTTTCGCGGAGGTATAATTTCACTAAGTCCCCGAGATTCCCAGATTCATATGCACATGTTCATCGCATCGTAACTTTGCATCCGTAGCTTTGTTTTGGGCATATAGCATATCAAAATGTTCGTCTCAGAGAGCACATCATTTCATCTCATTGCATCATTTTCAGTCGAGCTCATCTTGATGCCCGAAATGCTGTTGGAAGAGTGATATTTGAGTTAATTGTCAGATCTGCTGCATCAAATAGCTATTTGTCATTTTTGCCATGATTATTGTGTGCATGATATGCCCCTGAGCTCTACATATGTTTTGTTATATGCTTTGTCATCTTTCCAGAGGTGCCATCCATGTATTTTTTGTGATGTGTGTGGTGACTAGCACAAGCTTGCAAAGTGGTGCATTCGTTAATGCTGATTTCAGAGACTTAGAATTTCACTAAGTCCTTGATCTGTTTATTTCAAGATGCCATATGTTCATGTTGTTTCCTAGTGATCCGTGGCTCTTTTGAGGATGATCAGTAAGGATGATTTGTTAATCTTGTAGTGCTCTATCCATCCATGCCTTTGTTTCCAATTATGGAGCACCCTAGCTTGAGTCAATCGAGCTCTACTTTTGCTATTTCGTGAATCTGGGCAGATTGTCTACTTGTTAGCGATTTGCCGAGGATGTTGTAGTTGATCCGTGCATGCTATGTTGTTATTCTTGCCATGTCTAGCTTGTATAATGTGTATTCTTGATGGGTGTATGCTTAGTATGTCATGCCTTGCTCTGTAGTGAGTGCATCGAGCTCGTAAACATGCCTACTTGATATCTGATTTGCATACTCCAGTTTTTCACCAAGTCTGTGATTTGATTATGTTTTTGCCATGTTCACATGCTTGCAATTGTTTTCTCTGATCCCTTTTGGCTCAAGGTCACTAAGGGACTTTTGTTAAGCTCTTTGAGTAGATCCATGCCATGTTTTACTTTGCCATGTTCAGGCCCTTTAGCATATATGTTTCATGCTCCAAAGTGTGCTACCTGATCTGAAATTCCAGACAAGTGTTAATTTCACTAAGTCTGAAATCTGATTACCGTTTGCTCTTTTGCCATGCTTGTTTGAACCTGTTAATTGATGAATTGGCCGTAGCTCAGTATTCATCTTTTGTTAAGCATTATGAATGGGTCCCTGCCATGTATTTTGATGCCATGTTTGGGTGCTGTAGCATGCTAATCTTGTTGCATTTATATGGCTACTTGTTGTATATCTCAGACCGGTGCCATATGTGTTTTGCTTGCCATTTCCAAACCGTGTCTCCAATTCTGGCGTTCTTTATATCGTTTTTAAGAGAAATCACCTCACCTTTCGAGTGGCACACTTTGATTTCCAAGTTGAGGCCAGGTTCAATCATTCCTTGTCAAATCATGCATATGCATCGCATACCACATCCCGTATATCATACCATGTTCATGTGTTGGTTGTTTACTACGTTGTGTGCTTCTTTCCGGTGTTTGCTTCTTCGGGTTGGTTCCGGTAACGTCGCATTTGTGAGGACCCATTCGTCTACGTCCGTTTATCTTCTTCATGGACTCGTTCTTCTTCCTTGCGGGATTTCAGGCAAGATGATCATACCCTCGAAATCACTTCTATCTTTGCTTGCTAGATGCTCGCTCTTTTGCTATGCCTATGCTGTGATACCTACCAGTTGCTTATCATGCCTCCTATACTGTTGAACCAAGCCTCTAACCCACCTTGTCCTAGCAAACCGTTGATTGGCTATGTTACCGCTTTGCTCAGCCCCTCTTATAGCGTTGTTAGTTGCAGGTGAAGATTGAAGTTTGTTCCTTGTTGGAACATGGAGATGTTGTTCCTTGTTGGAACATGTTTACTTGTTGGGATATCACAATATCTCTTATTTAATTAATGCATCTATATATTTGGTAAAGGGTGGAAGGCTCGGCCTTATGCCTGATGTTTTGTTCCACTCTTGCCGCCCTAGTTTCCGTCATATCGATGTTATGTTCCCGGATTTTGCGTTCCTTACGCGGTTGGGTTATAATGGGAACCCCTTGACAGTTCGCTTTGAATAAAACTCCTTCAGCAAGGCCCAACCTTGGTTTTACCATTCACCACCTAGCCTCTTTTTCCCTTGGGTTAGGCCAGCCCAAGGGTCATCTTTATTTTAACTCCCCCGGGCCAGTGCTTGTCTAAGTGTTGGTCCGAAATGGGCAACCTGTGGGGCCACCTCGGGGAAACTTGAGGGCTGGTTTTACTCATAGCTTGACCTATCCGGTGTTGCCCTGAGAACGAGATATGTGCAGCTCCCATCAGGATGTCGGCACATCGGGCGGCTTTGCTGGACTCGTTTTACCATTGTCGAGGATGTCTTGTAGAACCGGGATACCGAGTCTGATCGAAATGTCTCGGGAGGAGGTCTATTCCTTCGTTGACCGTGAGAACTTGTCATGGGCTAAGTTGGGACTCCCCTGCAGGGATTTGAACTTTCGAAAGCCGTGCCCGCGGTTATGGGCAGATGGGAATTTGTTAATGTCCGGTTGTAGATAACTTGAACCTTAACTCAATTAAAATTCATGAACCGCGTGTGTAACCATGATGGTCTCTTTCCGGCGGAGTCCGGGAAGTGAACACGGTGTTGGAGTTATGCTTGACGTAGGTTGCTTTAGGATCACTTCTTGATCATACTTTCTCGAACGTGCTTTGCCTTCTCTTCTCGCTCTCATTTGCATATGTTAGCCACCATATATGCTAGTCGCTTGCTGCAGCTCCACCTCATACCTTTACCTTACCCATAAGCTTAAATAGTCTTGATCACGAGGGTGCGAGATTTCTGAGTCCCCGTGACTCACAGATACTTCCAAAACCAGCTTGCAGGTGCCGATGAGTCCATGCAGATGATGCAACCAAGCTCAGGAGGAGCTCGATGAAGATCTTGTCCTTTGTTTTGTTTCGTTCTAGTTGATCAGTAGTGGAGCCCAGTTGGGGTCGATCGGGGACTTTGTCGCATTTGGAGTTCTTCTTTTATTTTGGTTCCATAGTCGGACCTTGATTGTATTTGGATGTTGTAATGTTTTATTCATGTAATTGTGTGAAGTGGCGATTGTAAGCCAACTATGTATCTCTTTCCCTTATGTATTACATGGGTTGTGTGAAGATTACCTCACTTGCGACATTGCTTTCAATGCGGTTATGCCTCTAAGTCGTGCTTCGACACATGGGAGATATAGCCGCATCGAGGGCGTTACAGAGTTGGAGTACAGATAAGGTAAATTACATCCGGGGTGTTACAACACTCCACCACTACGAAAGGATCTCGTCCCGAGATCTAGGACTGGAAAAACGCCGGGTACTTAGAAGGGAGGTGATCCTCGCGTTCCCAGGTGGCTTCACGGCTGGAATGGTGTGACCACTTGACTTTGAGGAATTTGATTGACTTATTGCGAGTCTTGCGCTCAGTTTCTTCAAGAATAGCAACGGGGTGCTCACCATAAGAAAGGTCTTCTTGAAGATCAATGACTTCGAAGTTGACGGTGCGGTCAGGAGTCTTGAAGCACTTGCGGAGCTGAGAGACATGGAACACGTCGTGCACATCTGCCCCTTCACTTCACCCACATTTGCACTAAGACTATAAATAGACCTCCTCCTCCTCCTAGTTAGGGTTAGCGTTGTGTTAGCTCATATGTGAGATAGAGCTTCGCTCATCCATCCGGATCTACTCCATCGCAAGGGACCGACACCTCTTCGGAGAAGATCCATCTTGGATTCAAGACCCCTAACGGGATGACCTCAAGACCTCCTCATGGAGAAGAACCGGTTACCTATGTATCGTCCTTTGTTGGATTTGGATCGTGTATCTCTTTGTGTTTCTAGGATCTAGCATATGTTTGACCTAATCTCGTTGGTTTGAATGATTCTCTTGAGTTTCCCCTTGTGATTTCCCCTTGTGTTCTTCGTGTTCATCTCGGGATCCGCTCCTTTCGTGAAAGATCGTCCGTATAGGGTTCCAGCCTACATCATTTTGGTATCAGAGTCACATTGATCACGATTTCAGAGCCTCCCCTAGTTATTTTCTAGCCTAATTTAAAAAATCCCCACCCAAAAGAGCCCCAATTTTTTTGTGATTTGTTGGTGTGATGATGTTTTGTTGGATTTGATCAATGGATTTGCTTTGCCACGAGTGGATCTATCTTTCCCCCATCATCCCCACCTTTCCCATCCACAAAATCTCCCGGATTTGACCGATTTTGCCACCACCACCACGAACCCTAGCTGTTCATCCCGTGCCCGGAAATCGCCCAGGCACCGGACGTCCGACCATCACCGGTCGTCCGACCACTACCAGACGTGTGATGTATCCTGACGAAACTGAAAAATTTCAGTTCGGCCACCACCACCTCTCCACTTCCACTTCCGCATACGCACTCCTATCCGCATCCGCACCCCAATACCACAATATTTTTCCGCAACCACCATTGCTTACTCGCTTCACACTCCGACACAATTTTCCTTTGAGAATTTGAGTTGCGGTTTCTGTTTCCTAACGTGTTTCGGCTACTTAGGGACGGTTCGACATCAACATCACCGCCGCTCATCTTCGCCACGGATTCGTCATCAATAACAACCACTTCACCATTTTGACACCATACCGTAAGCAAGAATCAGTAACCTCTTCTTGGTATCGCGATACACCATCATTATACAATCTTGCAATTACATTGATAACCACCATAGCCCAATTTTGCGTATCTTGCCCATCGAGACTAGCCTTTGAGTATTGCTGGCAACGTGACTTGTGCACATTACTGATCATACTTCCCATAGCATACATACCATATCATCGTGGTGCATATCTTGGTATCATATTTTGTGTCACAAAGTTGTCATCGCATACACAATTGCTATCTTGGTTCGTGAAGCATTGTATGAGAAAAGAGCTTAAAAGAGAAAGAGCCAAACAAGCTTTTAAGAAAAAGGGAGACATAAGCAAAGAGCTTTTAATCAAGAACCGTAGCATCATACTACATTAAGTTTGTCATACTAGACCACCTTGGATCATATCATCGAAATACCATACTTATAGCATACTTGGGATAGAAGTCGTTGCATTTTTGCTTAGTAGGTTGTGCACAAGTCTTCATATCCGCCTATTGTGCAATCGTGCTAGCGTCTCTCTAGTGTTGTGCAACAAGAGCATTTTCGTGGATTCCACATTTTGGCTCATTCCTTGGTTGCATGACCCCACTTATCTATTTACGTGTGAGTTTCCGTGTACCATATCTTGCTATTGGTCTACTTGTTGCATTTGCAAATTTGCGAATCTTTTCCAACATTATTGAAGCTCACTAACAATTGCATCAAATTTTGTGCCACCATCCTAACTGAGCTCCACTATAAGCTTTTACTGGTGTAGGTGTGAGAAACTGATGAGATTTGGTACCAATTGTGCTATTTCCTTCTTCCACATTTGAGTGATCATTGATCCATCTTCAACATAGGTCAAGGTACATTTGGTATAAGTTCTTCTCTTTCTCCCACTCACATATTTGTTTGGAATCATGGATAGGCCAAGTACTTCTACCAACCCACTCTTCATCAAGCAAGACGACGACATGTCCTCCTACGTCACAAAGAGCCACCTCTTTGGTGCACAACGAGCTTTGCATGAAGAACAACAAGCAATGACCGAACGCATCGACAACCTCGCCACCGACTTGCGACTCACCGAGCAATGTACAAGATACTACTTCGACACATCCATGGTATCTCTTAAGGAGGATATTCGAACAATGATGGCCAACCGCTTTTCTACCTCGTCGTCCTACTCAAGACGGAGCCGCTCAAGTTGACACTCCGATGACACCATCTCTGGCTCAAGTAGTCCGACATCGAATACTCTTCGACGTGCCACACGCCAAGATCGTCAAGCAAACCATAATCCTCTGCACGACAACGACTCTCAAGAGCAACGACACCATCAAAACCAAGCTACTTTTGCGCAAGCATGAGAACGGCAACGCCAATGCCATCAAGAAGAGGAAGAGCGAGCGAGCGAGACAACATCAACATGAACAAGATGCCGAGGCACAATGTCAAGAACAACAACTACGTGAAGCTCAAGCACTTGAGGCGTAACGTGCCCTCCGAGATTCAAGTCGATCTATAGCCACGCGCAACAAGCAAAATCATGAGCACCGAGAAGCGCTTCATGAAGAAGTTCAAGAGAGGAACTATCAAGCTCGAATGCATCGTCAAGTTCCACGACCACCTCGCCAAGAACCCCAAGTTCACCAAGAGCAAGAAGACAATGGAAATCCTCCATGACAAGAGCAAGTTGAGGGAGACAATCCTCCTTGTCAAGAACGTCATCACCCTCAACCCCAACATAGTGAAGAGCATCGATACGGCAAGCTAAAGTTCACCATGCCCAAGTTCAATGGAAGCAATGACCCCGAAGAGTACCTTTCATGGGCATTGAAGGTTGAGAAAATATTTCATTTGCACAACTATGAGGAAGAGAAGAAGATCACGATGGCATCCCTTGAGTTCCAAGACTACATCCTCATTTGGTGGGAACAAGTCACTGAGCGTCGTGAGGCAAGAGGTGAACCACCCATCACTACTTGAGTGCAAATGAAGGATGTCATGAGAGCACGTTTCGTGCCAACATACTACAACCGCGACCTCTTCATGAAACTCCAACTACTCAAGCAAGGAACCAAGAGCGTTGAAGAATATTACAAGGAAATGAAGATTGCCATGATACGAGCTAATGTCACGGAAGATGATGAGCAAACTATGGCACGTTTCTTGAATGGACTCAATCACCCAATCAAGAAGATCCCCGACTTCCAACCATACTCGAACCTCATCGAGCTAGTGCATCAAGCTACCAAGGTGGAACATCAAGTGCAAGATGACTTCAAATATGCCAAGTTCTCATCCATGTCCTATGGTTTCTCCAACCCTCAAGCTTCAACGACTCTGACATCTTCTACCTCAACCAAGCCATCTACAAGCAACATCGACAATTCAAGTTACAAGAAAACTTTGACAACCTCAAGTCATCCTCCTACTACAAGATGAGAGCTTCATCATCATCTACCCCAACCGATGAGACCATCAAGAGAAGTTCCTTCAAATGTTTTACATGCGGTGGCCGAGGCCACAAGTCCTTCGAATGCACAAAAAAGTGCACCATGATCTTCAACGATGATGGTACATATGAATCCATGAGCGAAGGAGAAATGGACGCCCTTGACAAAGTGGCCATGCACCGGCAAGTGAATGAAGATGAAGATGATCAAGTCTTTTGTGACGAAGATCCGAGCCCCACTCTCGTTGTCTCCAAGGTCTTGGCTCTTCAACATCAATAGGAAGAAGACCAAAGATGCCATATATTCCATACCAAGGCCGGCATCAACGGAAGCTCCGTCAAGGTCATCATCGATGGAGGGAGTTGTCATAACTTGGCAAGTGAAGAACTATGCTCCAAGCTCCAATTGGTTAAAATGAAGCACCCACATCCCTACAAGGTTCAATGGCTTAGCGACTCTGGCACTATCCAAGTCGAGCATAGGGTACAAGTTTCCTTAAAGATCAGAGCTTACAAAGACACTTTGGAGTGTGATGTCGTTCCAATGTCCGTTTGCCAGCTTCTTCTTGGGCAACCATGGCAATTTTATCGAGGTGTCATCTACAACGGCCGAATGAATTACTACAGCTTCAAAATGAAAGGAAAGGTGTACGTACTTCGACCTATGTCTCCAAGACAAGTGATCGCCGACAAGAAAACCGCCCATCATGGAGAGAACAGTGAGAGAGTGAACCACCAAAAGAGAGTGAGCGCCACAAGCCCAAATTGAGTGCCTCCACGATGAGCGACACGAAGAACTTAGTTTTATTTGCCACCAAAAGTGAGATGAGAGAAGTGTGTGCAAACCCATCACGTGTCATGCACTATGTTCTTTTGTGCTAGGACGAGGCACCAAAAGCTAAAACCTCTCACAATCTAGCTTAAGTGTTGTCTTCTCTTTTGCAGGAATCCCAAAATGTTTTCCCCGACGAGCTACCTCCGGGTCTACCTCCACTATGAGGCATCGAGCACCAAATCGACCTCATCCCCGGAGCACCTCTTCCTAACAAGGCTCCCTACTATGTCAACCCCGAGGAAACTAAGGAGATCCAATGACAAGTACAACAATTAATCAGAAACGGCCATGTTCGAGAAAGTTTGAGTCCTTGTGCCGTCCCGGTAATCCTTGCTCCCAAGAAAGATGGTACATTTCGCATGTGTTCCGATTGTCATCCTGTCAATGCTATTACTGTGTGTTATCGTTACCCCATTCCACGCTTAGATGATATGCTTGATGAGCTTAGGGGATCCACCATTTTCTCTAAGATTGATCTTAAGAGTGGCTACTATCAAATACGCTTCCAAGAAGGTGATGAATGGAAAACCGCATTTAAGACCAAGTTTGGCTTATATGAATGGCTTGTTATGCCAATGGGTTTATCCGAAGCACATGGTACTTTCATGCGACTCATGCATTTTGTTTTTCGACCTTATATTGGTGTATTTGTTGTGGTCTACTTTGATGATATTCTTGTCTTCAGCAAATCTCTAAAAGACCATGTCACCCACCTTAGAATCGTTCTACAAACTCTTAGAAAAGAGCACCTTTATGCTAATATGGACAAATGCCTTTTCGGTGTTGACAAGCTTGTTTTCTTGGGTTTTGTTGTGTCTTCTAAGGGTGTTCATGTAGATGAATCTAAGATCAATGCTATTAAAACTTGGCCTCAACCAACCAACTTGCAACAAGTGCATAGCTTCCTTGGTTTAGCCGGTTTCTATCATCTATTTGTGAAGGATTTTAGCACCATTGCTTAACCTTTGCATGCTTTGAGCAAGAAGAATGCGCCTTTTGTTTGGGGACCATCCCAAGATACCACATTCAATGAGATTAAGAATTTTCTTACTCATGCTCCCGTGCTTGCATTACCCAACTTTGACAAACCTTTTGAAATTCACTGCGATGCTAGTGGTAATGGCATAGGAGGTGTGTTAACGCAAGAGAAGCGCCTCATAGCTTACTTTAGCGAGAAACTTTCCAGAGCGCAACTCAATTACCCCATCTATGACAAAGAGCTATATGCTTTAGTGTGAGTTTTGCATGAATGGGAACATTACCTTCGCCCTCATGAATTTTTCATCCATACCGACCATGAAACACTTAAGTATCTTGAGGGTCAAACTAAGTTGAACAAGCGTGATGCTAAATGGAGTGAATTCATTGAGTCATTTCCTTATGTCATCAAGTACATCAAAGGTAAGGAAAATGTTGTGGCGGATGCTCTTTCCCGGATATGCATGCTTGTTTGGAAACTTGAATTGAATGTCATAGGCTTTGAGCACATAAAAGACTTGTATGCGCATGATCCTACTTTAGCTATTCCTTATGCCAAATGTTTGACGCATACATCTTGGGAACGCTATTACATCAAAGATGATTATCTTATGAGAGCAAACAAACTTTGCAACCCCGAGTCTTCTCTTCGTTTGTTACCTTTGTAAGAATCTCATGGAGGAGGACTCATGTGACACTTTGGACGCGACAAGACATTTTCTACGCTCTCCAAGAACTACTATTGGCCCAAGATGTCACGCGACGTCTCACGCTTCACCACCCGATGTTCACATGTCGCAAAGCTAAGTCCAAAGCTCAATCTCATGGTATCTATACACCCCTTCCAATTCCATATCACCCATGGGAATATATTAGCATAGATTTTGTACTTGGTTTGCCTTGGACTAGAAATGGAAAGGATTCCGTGTTTGTTGTTGTGGACCGATTCTCTAAAATGGCTCATTTCATTCCTTGCAACAAGATAGACGATGCTTCACATCTTGCAAATCTTTTTTGTAGGGAAATTTTGCGCCTACATGGAGTGCCAAAGACGATTGTCTCGGACCGCAACGTCAAGTTCTTGAGTTACTTTTGGAGGACCTTATGCGCCAAGCTTGGAATCAAGCTACTATTCTCCATGGCATATCATCTACAAACAGATGACCAAACGGAAGTGACGAACTGAACGCTCTCCACTCTACTACACGTGTTTATCAAGAGGAACATCAAGGAGTGGGAAGAGTGCCTACCGATCATCGAGTACGCCTACAACCACGCTAGACATTCGACTACCGGCAAGTCCCCCTTCGAGGCCGTCTACAGTTTCAACCCGTTGTCCCCATTGGACATTCTTCCTCTACCACTACAAGAGCGCATCAATATGGACGCGAGTGCACGAGTGAACTATCTCAAGAAGATGCATGAAGATACAAGGCAAGCAATTGAGTGCCAAGTACAACGACTCGGGACCAAGCTCAACGTCAACAAGCAACCCATGATATTCAACATTGGAGATCTTGTTTGGCTACACCTTTGCAAGGAACGCTTCCCCAATGAACGCAAGTCCAAACTTCTACCACGAGCCGATGGACCCTTCAAGGTGCTAGCATGCTACAACAACAATGCTTACAAGATCGACCTCCCACGTGACAAGTACAACGTGAGCGACGTCTTCAATGTCAAGGATCTCTCGCCCTACCATGGTGATGAAGGTATCAATTCGAGGTCGGATCTTTCCCAGGGGGGAGATGATGCGGAGCATCCCAAGGTCATCCCCATGGACCTACCTACGTCTTCTATGACACCACTTGGACCAATGATAAGAGCTCGAGCAAAGGCTATCGAAGATAAGGTGAACTCGCTCCTCTCCGAACTTCCACTTCCTACATATGAGACATGGCTACTACCTCATGCGGAGACCCTATGTGTGATCAGGTACTCGAAGGAAGGCCACGGAGCAGCTACATCCGACGGACAAGATAGCGAGGACACCAAGTGCCAAGGACAAGAAGAAGAGTTGCCGCTAAAGCTATAGCCACCGGACGACCGATTGGGACCGGACGTCCGGCACCTGAAGCCCCAGCCTGCCCAGGCCCCAGTCAACGCAAGCTCCATCGAGCGGACGTCCGGCCAGGATCGGACAACCGGCGTCACCACACCTGAGCCGAAATAGCTGATGTCCGACGCCACCGGACGACCGGCGACCGGACGACCGGCTATCTCCAGAAATCTGGTGCCACCTCAACCGAGCCAAAACGAGTGGAAGTCCGGCGACTACTGGACGTACGGACGCCCACGAGCCACCGGACGATCGTAACCAGCCAGATGTCTGGTACCTGTCTGTGCACAGTTTCGGGCCCGAGGCCCATGTACCCCTTCACTTCACCCCCATTTGCACTAAGAATATAAATAGACCTCCTGCTCCTCCTCCTAGTTAGGGTTAGCATTGTGTTAGCTCATATGTGATACAGAGCTTCGCTCATCCATCCGGATCTACTCCATCGCGAGGGACCGACACCTCTTCGGAGAACATCCATCTTGGATGCAAGATCCCTAACGGGAAGACCTCAAGACCTCCTCACAGAGAAGAACCGGTTACCTATGTATTGTTCTTTGTTGGATTTGGATCGTGTATCTCTTTGTGTTTCGAGGATCTAGCATATGTGTGACCTAATATCGTTGGTTTGACTGATTCTCTTGTGTGTCCACTCATGATTTCCCCTTGTGTTCTTCGTGTTCATCGAGGGATCCGCTCCTTTCGTGAAAGATCGGCCGTATATGGTTCCACCCTACATTATAAAGCTAAAGTAGATGCTATTGAAAAGATGTCGTGTCCTAAAGATATCAAGGTATAAGAAGTGTCCTTGGTCATGCTGGTTTCTATAGGAGGTTTATTAAAGACTTTTCTAAAATTTCTAGGCCTCTCACTAATCTCTTACAAAAAGATGTTCCTTTTGTTTTTGATGATGATTGTGTAGAAGCATTTGAAATTCTTAAGAAAGCCTTGATTTATGCTCCTATTGTTCAGCCACCTGATTGGAATTTATCATTTGAAATTATGTGTGATGCTAGTGATTATGCTGTTGGTGCTGTTCTAGGACCAAGAGTTGATAAGAAACCGAATGCTATCTATTATGCTAGTAAAACTCTAGATAGTGCCCAGAGAAATTATGCTACTACTGAAAAAAGAATTTTTAGCAGTTGTTTTTGCTTGTGATAAGTTCAGATCGTATATTGATGATTCCAAAGTAACTATTCACACTGATCATGCTGCTATTAAATATCTTATGGAAAAGAAAGATGCTAAACCTTGACTTATTAGATGGGTTCTCTTGCTACAAGAATTTGATTTGCATATTATTGATAGAAAGGTAGCTGAGAACCTCGTTGCAGACAACTTGTCTAGTTTAGAAAATATTCTTGATGACCCACAACCTATTGATGATAGCTTTCCTGATGAACAATTAGCTATCTTCTCGTGATACTCCATGGTATACTGATTATGCTAATTACATTGTTGCTAAATTTATACCACCTAGTTTCACATACCAGCAAAAGAAAAAGTTTTTCTATGATTTAATACATTACTTCTAGGATGACCCACACCTTTATAAAGAATGAGTAGATGGTGTTATTAGACGTTGTGTACCTGAGCATGAACAGGAACATATCCTATGCAAGTGCAACTCTGAGTCTTACGGAGGACACCATGCTGGAGATAGAACTGCACATAAGGTATTGCAATCTGGTTTTTATTGGCATACTCTCTTCAATGATGCTCGTAAGTTTGTCTTGTCTTGTGATGAATGCCAGAGAATTGGTAATATTAGTAGACGTCAGGAAATGCCTATGAACTATTCACTTGTTATTGAACCATTTGATGTTTGGGGCTTTGATTATATGGGACCTTTTCCTTCCTCTAATGGGTATACACATATTTTAGTTGCTGTTGATTATGTTACTAAGTGGGTAGAAGCTATTCCAACTAGTAGTGCTGATCATAACACTTCTATTAAGATGCTTAAAGAAGTTATTTTTCCGAGGTTTGGAGTCCCTAGATATTTAATGACTGATGGTGGTTCACATTTTATTCATGGCGCTTTCCGTAAAATGCTTGCTAAGTATGATGTTAACCATAGAATTGCATCTCCATAACATGCTCAGTCTAGTGGTCAAGTAGAATTGAGCAATAGAGAAATTAAATTACTTTTGCAAAAGACTATTAATAGATCTAGAAAGAATTGGTCTAAGAAACTTGATGATGCATTATGGTCTTATAGAACTGCTTATAAGAATCCTACGGGTATGTCTCTGTATAAAATGGTTTATGGAAAAGCATGTCACTTACCTCTTGAACTAGAACATATGGCATATTGGGCTATTAAAGAGCTCAATTATGATTTCAAACTTGCCGGTGAGAATAGGTTATTTGACATTAGCTCACTTGATGAATGGAGAACCCAAGCCTATGAGAATGCCAAGTTGTTTAAAGAGAAAGTTAAAAGATGGCATGACAAAAGGATACAAAAGCATGAGTTTAATGTAGGTGATCATTTTTTTCTATACAACTCTCGTTTAAGATTTTTTGCAGGAAAGCTTCTCTCTAAACGGGAAGGTCCTTACATTATCGAGGAGGTCTATCATTCCGATGCCATAAAAATCAACAACGCCGAAGGCACAAATCCAAAGGTGGTAAAAGGTCAAAGAATCAAACATTATATCTCAGGTACTCCCATAAATGTTGAGACCAATATAATTAATACCGTAACACCGAAGGAGTACATAAGGGACACTTTCCAGAATGTTTCAGACTCCGAAAAGGAATAGGTATGTGGTATGGTAAGTAAAACGACTCCAAAACATTTCCAGTTGCAATTTTTCTCTGTTTTGCAATATTTAAAAATAGGAAAATTAAAAGTAGTCCGAAAGAGACACGAGGCCACCACAAGGGTGGAGGGTGTGCCCCCGTCCTTGTGGCCACCTCGTGTGCCCTCCGGACTCTGTTTTATTGCATGATACTTCTTTTGGCCGGTAAAAATTCATTATATAATCCCCCGAAGGTTTTGACCACCGTACCACGACAATATCTCCTGTTCTTGTTTCGAGCTATTTTTCTGACAGATCTAGATCATGATGACGTCTCCAAGAGTCCCCAAGGACAAGTTTTTCGAGAAGGTCATCAACCGCTACCTTGCGGAGGTGTTGCGACACCCTCAAGCCATTGAGATGCATGAGGGGGTGCTGCACATCCGCGATGTTGAGGGGCCGAAGAAGACCGAAAGGGTGGATACAAGACTCGAAGCAATGGAGCAGCAAGTTTTCAAGTGCCAAGGGATGGTGGAACATGGACTCAACGCCAATCACTTGATGATCACGGAGTTCACCAAAAATCACAAGCTAGATGCCAAGAACATTGAGGAGGCTATCTTCAAGCTTCATGAGAAAATCGAGCATCTCCAAGCCCAGATCTATGACCTGTAAAACCAAAACTGTGAGTATGAATACATGTTTAAGAGGATGAGTTTGGCTGCAGATTTGAGGACCCCGGAGACTCGTTTATCTTTATATGATGGTGAGTCTATGCCTTGGAAGATGGATGACAAGCCTACTTCGTCAACAACTCCATCATCACCACCTCCGAGGAAAGAGACATAATTACATGGGTATGGGCAGCCCCCTTGGCAACTGCCAAGCTTGGGGGAGGTGTCCCAGTGTCGTATCAACATCACATCTTTATCTTTTTCATTTTTCTTAGTTTGATCATTTTGGTTATATGTAGATCTAGTAGAATAAAGTTTTAGTATGATCTAGCTTTGAGTTTTGTTCGATCTCTATCTATGTAATCGAGTCCATGAGTTATATAATAAAGAGTAGTTTTGAGTTGAGGGATTTGCTTTCTTGCTATGATCTTGAGGGAATTAAATAAAATAAAGAATAAAAAGAAATAAAAAGATCATATATTGATCTTATGGAGAGTAATGACTTCACATATAAAGAATATGATGAATAAAAGTTGTTGAGAGTTGACAAACATAGTTTTGGTCATTCTTGCAATTAATAGGAAGTAATAAAGAAAGAGGGGCTTCACATATAAATGTACTATCTTGGACATCTTTTGTAATTGTGAGCACTCATTAAAATATGACATGCTAAAAGTTGATGTTGGACAAGGAAGACAACATAATAGGTTATGTTTTCTTATATCCGAATAGAAGTTATATTGTCATGGATCCTCCAACATGTTGAGCTTGCCTTTCCCTCTCATACTAGCCAAATTCTTTGCACCAAGTAGAGCTACTACTTGTGCTTCCAAACATCCCTTAAACCAGTTTTGCCATGATAGTCTACCATACCTACCTATGGATTGAGTAAGATCCTTCAAGTAAATTGTCATCGGTGCAAGCAATAAAAATTTCTCCCTAAATATGTATGATCTATTAGTGTGAAGAAAATAAGCTTTATACGAACTTGTGATATGGAAGAAATAAAAGCGATAGACTGCATAATAATGGTCTTTATCACAAGCGGTAATATAAAGTGACGTTCTTTTGCATTAAGATTTTGTGCGCCCAAACATAAAAGTGCATGACAACCTCTGCTTCCCTCTGCGAAGGGCCTATCTTTTACTTTTATCTTCTACCCTTATACAAGAGTCATGGTGATCATCACCTTTCCTTTTTACAATTTTTTCCTTTGGCAAGCACTATATGTTGGAGAGATCCATATATATATATATCCACTCGGATGTAGGTTATCATAAAGTATTATTGTTGACATTACCCTTGAGGTAAAAGGTTGGGGCTGAAACTATAAGCCCCTATCTTTCTCTGTGTCTAATTGAAACTTTGAACCCATAAGTATCGCGTGAGTGCCAGCAATTGTGAAAGATTAGATGATAGTTTAATATGTGGACTTGCTGAAAAGCTCTTATATTGATCTTTCCGATGTTATGATAAATTGCAATTGCTTCAATGACTGAGATCATAGTTTGTTAGTTTTCAATGAAGTTTCCGATTCATACTTTATCTTGTGAATGAATTGCTACTTTGATATGAGAAATTATATGGTATTATATGTTGCTGTTCTAAAGATGATCATGATGCCCCCATGTCCGTATTTTCTTTATCAACACCTCTATCTCTAAGCATGTGGACATATTTTTCGATATCGGCTTTCGCTTGAGGACAAGCGAGGTCTAAGCTTGGGGGAGTTGATACGTCCATTTTGCATCATGCTTTCATATTGATATTTATTGCATTATGGGCTGTTATTACGCATTATATCACAATACTTATGCCTTTTCTCTCTTATTTTATAAGGTTTACTTGTAGAAGGAGAATGCCGACAGCTGGAATTCGGGACTGGAAAAGGATCAAATATTAGAAACTTATTCTGCACAACTCCAAAAGTCCTGAAACTTCACGGAGAATATTTTTGGAATATATAAAAAATATTGGGCGAAGAAAGCACCAGAGGGGGCTACCAGCCAGCCACAAGGGTGGAGGGCGCACCCTACCCCCTAGGCGCGCCCCCGTCCTTGTGGCCCCCCTGGGTGGCCTCCGACGCCCATCTTCTGCTATATGGTGTGTTTTGACCTGAAAAAAAATCAAAAGGAAGCTTTTGGGACGAAGCGCCGCCGTCTCGAGGTGGAACCTGGGCAGAACCAATCTAGGGCTCCGGCAGAGCTGTTCTGCCGGGGAAACATCCCTCCGGGAGGGGGAAATCGAAGCCATCGTCATCACCAAAGATCCTCTCATCGAGAGGGGGCCAATCTCCATCAACATCTTCACCAGCACCATCTCCTCTCAAACCCTAGTTCATCTCTTGTATCCTATCTTTGTCTCAAAACCTCAGATTGGTACCAATGGGTTGCTAGTAGTGTTGATTACTCCTTGTAGTTGATGCTAGTTGGTTTATCTGGTGGAAGATCATATTTTCAGATCCTTACTGATAATTAATACTCCTCTGATCTTGATCATAAATATGATTTGTGAGTAGTTATGTTTGTTCCTGAGGACATGGGAGAAGTCTTGTTATATGTAATCATGTGAATTTGGTATTCATTCGATATTTTGATGAGATGTATGTTGCCTCTCGTCTAGTGGTGTTATGTGAACATCGACTACATGACACTTCACCATTATTTAGGCCTAGGGGAAGGCATTGGGAAGTAACGAGTAGATGATGAGTTGCTAGAGTGACATAAGCTTAAACCCTAGTTTATGCGTTGCTTCATAAGGGGCTGATTTGGATCCATATGTTTCATGTTATGGTTAGGCTTACCTTAATTCTTCTTTCATAGTTGCGGATGCTTGCGAGAGCGGTTAATCATAAGTGGGAGGCTAGTCCAAGGAAGGGCAGCACCCAAGCACCGGTCCACCCACATATCAAATTATCAAAGTAACGAATGCGAATTATATGAGCATGATGAAAACTAACTTGACAACAATTCTCGTGTGTCCTCGGGAGCGCTTTGCTTTATATAAGAGTTCGTTCAGGCTTGTCCTTTGCTACAAAAAGGATTGGGCCACCTTGATGCACCTTGTTTACTTTTGTTACTTGTTACCCGTTACGAATTATCTCATCATACAACTATCTATTATCGATAATTTCAGTGCTTGTAGAGAATACCTTGCTGAAAACAGCTTGTCATTTCCTTATGCTCCTCGTTAGGTTCAACATTCTTACTTATAGAAAGGACTATGATAGATCCCCTATACTTGTGGGTCATCAAGCGTGACTGAGGTTGCAGGGGTGGGTCTTCAGACCTCCGGTGGTCTTCACTACCGATGGTGCTTTAGCCCTCGTGTTTCTTTAGAGAGCTCATCTTCGGGGCCTCCGTGAGTGGTAACCCGTGCTAGGAGAGCTCTACTGGCCTTCGGGAGCCCCAAACAACGTCAATCTGACTTACTAGGTTGAGTTAGAGTCCTTTGAAGGGATGTTTGTGCAGATCCCGTTGATTAAGGGATGTGATGACAATGGTTCCTGGATCCATGCACCTTACCTTGCAAAATGGGGAGTTGCAGAGGATGGAGATCAAGTGTCGTGTCGTTAGGGCAAACACATCAGATTCATGCCCGCTATAAGGAGGGAAAAAGTACGAAGGGTTTTCTTCTTCTTCTTCTTCTTCTTCCACCCTCATGCATTTCCGTTTCCTTGCCTCCTACTCTCGAAGTCACTGATTGCGTTTGTAGCTCTAGTCCCCCCCTTTTCGCCACCAAGATGGCTCGCACTAGGAGCGAGAGGGTTCCTTGGGCTTCCAGCCAGGATCCGCGCCCCGTTGGGGCAGGGATGACACAAAAGAGGGTCATCTTCAAAGGCGGTGAGAGACCGCAGTCAGAAATCCCCAAGACAATGGGAAAGTGGTTCCCTTCCTCGACCACCGACGAAGAACTTTAGGGCCTCGTGGAGATAGGGCTAATGCCGGCGCATCTGGAGTGCTGCCTCCCAGCGGATGAGGCTCCACCAACTCCTTGCGACAACCCATAATACCGTTAGATCCCTCGTTAGGGTTCATGACGAGGTTGAAAGTACCAGGACGGAGCCTGCATGTACAGGTTACCCAGGTTTGGGCCTCCAAAGAGTAATACCCTACATCCCGCTTCTTGTTATTTATGGTGGAGGGATAACTCGTGTGAGGGATTACAACGGTCTTTGAGATTGCTACCAGAGTCTTCCCATCTGAGATAGGATGACCTAGAGGGCTGCCTGACCTCCCATTATATGGACAGGGAGGTCTAGGGTTTACATGGTGGTAGAAGCGATCTAGGCTGCCGCTTCCCTTGTCTTGAGGAACATGTCATAGCAAGGTCGGTTTCGCCCATTGTTGGGCCTTGATAACCGGCCCAACACTTCACTTGGTCTGGCTTGGTTAGCCACCCTAGGTCACGGCTTTAGACCTCCATCGAGCTCCTTTGTCTCATAGACGCGACCTCCATCGCTGCACGCGAATCCCTTGTTTCGGAGCTCTTGCCTTTTGCAGGGGAGACCCGCGCACGCCGTGCGCCCTCTTCCGGCATCAACCATCCTGGTGGGGTTGTTTAGCAGGCTGCTTGATCTATTACCTCGCCTTTTGCATGATTAAAAACCGCCGCGGGCTAGCTCGTCACCGATGGGCAGTTGATGTCACTAGAAAGGTTGAGATGCTTTTTCTATTATAAATGCAAAGGTAGGAGGTGGTGCTTCGTCCGCCAGTTCTTCTTCCTCCAAATAGCCTTCGCCCGCCATTACTAGGCTTAAATAACCGAACATCGAGAGGGAGATGGCTTCTTCTTCCGTGCCTACTAGGGAGATCCCAATCCAAGAGGGTTAGCTAGGTGTGCAATTGTTGTCCTTACCATGTTTGCCCAATTCGCCCGAGTGGGTGAGAGATTGGAAGCACTCCTCCGTGTCTAAATCCATTTTGGAGCAGTTGGTGAAGATGGGCCGGTGTGACGCCCGGATATCTAGGCTACAGTAATCACTACTAATGATGCCATGTCACCGTGGTCACTGTTGTTAATCTTGCGTTAGTCCAAAACTGAGTCAAATTCAAATTTCAAATAACAAGTCAAATTATTATTTCGTTAAACTATCAAATAAAAATGTTCAATGGGCGGCAAATCTTCACTAAGTAATGATCATGTTGGAATCAACCTCATTTGGTTTCCCAATTTCCCATGGAATTAATTTAGTGGAACAACTAGATTAAATAAGAGCAATTAAATTCAACTATAAATTTGAACAGTTCCAATTGGCCTCAAGCTTTTTGTGCAACCTTATAGTGTTGACTAGGAATTATGTGCAACGTTTCGTAGTCGACAAAAAATATTTGACATATTAAAATGAATAGAAAATAGTAAAGAAAAAAAATAAGTAAAAGGGAAAAAGAACAAAAAAAGAAGAAGAAGCCCCCACCCCCGCTGGGCCTTGGCATAGATGGCCAAGCGGCCCAGCCAAACTGCCTAGCCGGCCACCCCATGGCCTATATGGCCTCACCCACCTAACCCTAACCCGATCCACCTGCTCACTCGATCGCCCATCGCTCCCCTCGTCCTCTCATCCGTGCCGCCACACGCACGCACACACACTCAGTGGAGCGGGCACCCGAGCCGCCGCTCCCCTGAGGCCGCCGCCCGCCGGCGCCGAGCACCACCACCCCCGGCCTCCTCCTCGCGGCTCCCAACCTCCTGCACCGCATCCCCGTCCTCCTCTCGGCCGGACTGCGCCCGCCTCCCCGACGCCGCGACGCCGCCCCGTCGTCCTCGTCTCCTCCTTGCCGGACGCGACCTCGACTCCCCCTGAGCCCACTGCCAGTTCCCTACGACCTCCCCGTGAGCTCCCCCTCTCCTCGCGATCCCTCTGCCCCATACGCTCGCCTAGCCTCCGCCTGCGGTTGCCCTCCACGTGCTCGCCGTCCATGTCCCGCTCCAACACCGCTCGGCGCTCCTCCAGTCTGTCGGATTTCGGGTTCCGGCAGACCCTTGAGGTTCGAACAATGGGGTGCGCGCGGAGATTTTTCCTCCTACCTACCTGCACCCCTCCGCCTCGCTAAGATCTAAGCTATGGAAAGAACAACACGAGAGACACAGAGTTTATACTGGTTCGGGCCACCGTTGTGGTGTAATACCCTACTCCAGTGTGTGGTGTGGTGGATTGCCTCTTGGGCTGATGATGATGAACAATACAAGGAAGAACAGCCTCGCGAGGGTCTGTTCTTGGCTGGGGCGATGAACTGCTGGGAGGAGTCCAATCACCCTTCTCTCTCCCTCTCTTCTTGATTGTTTATCTCGATCCCCCTTAACCTCTCTCCTCTCTCCTCTCCAACCCTGTGGGTGGCTGGTCCTATTTATAGAGGCCTTGGTCCTCTTCCCAAATATCGAGCGGGAAGGGAGCCAACAATGGCGGGCTAATTTGAAGGGGGATAGCTAGTACCAGTTATCCTGACAAAAGTAGTCTTCGCCTACACAAAGCTCTGGTGGTGACGCCATCTTGGGCTCCACGATGACCTCCTTCTTACAATCCTCCAGGCCTTGGTCTTGTTGCACCGAAATGGCAACCTTTGCCTGATGCCTCGGTACTCCGCGGCTGCGCTTGCCCCCTTTGCACCAAAGAGGAAAGGAGGACACTGCGCGGGCTGGCACCCGCCTGGCACCCTTGGTCGTCATGGCTTGCGTCACGGGCACCTCATGAGGTACCCCGCCTTGATCTCTCCGCCTCCTCGCGAGCGAGCCTGATGAGGCTGTGCCTGAGGAAGCTCTGCGTCGTCCGCCCCGCGAGGCTTGGCCCCTCGCGAGGGTCTTGAGTCTGTGTTGATGAAGATGGGCCGTGCTGGGCCCCCCTTTGAGCCACGCCGCAGGCCGCAGGCAGGCAAGTCTGGGGACCCCCGTTCCCAGAACGCCGACAGTAGCCCCTGGGCCCGAGGCGTGCCCGGACTTGGCCGTGCAGGGAGGAGGAAGGGCAAGAGCGAAGCGCCGCGGGCCCTAATAGCCTGCGGCCTTGGGCGCTGCGTGGCGGTTGATTGGACATGGGCGCCTCCACTTCCCCATGGTGCCTCGGCAACTGCACGGATTGGACAAGTCCCTGCATGCAAAGTGGGTCATGATTACCTGCGATCGTGGAGGTCGGCGGTTGGCCTTCGCCGGCCATAAGTACGGAACAACACGCGCCCTTCCAGTCCATCCCTCCTTGCTTCTCCTTCTTCCCGGTCCTTGCTCCGTCTTGCTGCGATGGCTCCGATCCGCCGGTTCTCGACAGCAGAGAAGGGAAAGGCTCCTCGAGAGGAACCAGACCCGCTCCCGCCGAAGAAACGGCTCATCCTCTGTGGCCCAGACGAGGGGGCCCATCAGGTGGTGTCGAGGCCTTGGTGCGAGCGGGCACCACCGGGGTTCCCGCTTCCCTTGTACGCTCACATCGAGGGCCTGAAGGAGCTGATGCTGATCGCCACGGGCGGCGCCGCCGTCGGCACCGACGAGTCACGAAGGTGTGGGTCGTCCCCCCTGGGGTCCACACCGAGGGCTCCTCCCGAGAGTTCGTGCTCCACGTCGCCATGCCTCCTCAGTCTTGGATTCGCCTTCCTCCCTTCTTTGCCTCCATCATCCCGTAGGGAGAACTCCTGGAGCTTTGGCTGCAGCACGCCGACTGCTGCACCCTCGCGACCGAGGCAGAGGTCGCGGTCGTTGCCCCGGGCGAGGTATTCATGACTTGGGGCTGGAGTGAAATCGCCCGGGTTTGCAGGACAAGAGGCGCCCTCGCGATCCACTTGGAGTATGACGGTGCTTCGGTGATGTTCTTCAAGGTCTTCGATGCGAACGGGCGCCGGCTGGAGTGCTGCCCCGGGAGAGGTGGCCAGGACCCTGCTGCAGTGAGGACTGGGCCCGCCAACCGCTCCCTTGGCGGCTCCTCAGGCGGTGGAGGCATCGGAGGTTCCAGCGACTCCAGCGAGCTCTTCGTGACTCCGAAGACGAGCGACGACATCTACGAGCCCCCGAGCCGGCGCCGCTCCTGGAGCAGGGCGGGCTCGTCAGGCCGCCGCCGACTCTGATCTGGATGGGGTTGGCGCCGGTGCTTGACGGCCCACTGTTGATGATGGCGCCTTCTGCAGGGGCACGCGTAGTTAGTGTCCGTTTAGGATCTGTTCCCTGCGAGGAATCAAAGATGCGTCCCATGGGGGCTTGTAAGGTGCCTGTGATCCTATTTTGTTAATATAACCCTTGTCGTAGAATTGTGCGAGTTGCTCATTCCGTCTTAGCTCAGTCCTCCCTTTCGAACCTCACGAGGGCTTGGTGCTCTGCGCTGACAGTTCCTAGTCCCAAGGCAGCTTCAGCCGTCGCTTGTATGCCAGGTCGCGATGCCGTGGTCAAGGCCAGGAGGTGAGCGACCCAGAGTCCGGTAAGAGCCCCTGAGTCGTGATGCTCAGGAGGTCCCCTTTGGCGCTCAAGCAGCCGTCGTTTGGTGAGAAAGGAGAGTGGCGTCACTAACACGGGATTGCATTAGGTGCGGGGATGGTGCCACGGTAGCTGGCGCTTCTGGGTGGTGACTTATCTCGAGAATCAGGGGTCGCTCTCTGGTGTGTCGCCGGGTCCGTGCATCGGCAGGCGCGAGGTTGCTCGGCGAGGTCCTTGTGTGTCCCTCCCCTCTCGCCCTTGCTCCCCTTTCTGCTCTACGTCCTTGGGTCCCGGCCCTCGAGCGAGTCTCAGCCGTCGCTGGTATGCCAGGTCACGATGCCGTGGACAAGGCCAGAGGGTGAGGGCTGGAGAGCCAGTAGGAGCCCTGAGTCGCGATGCTCAGGCACCCCTCCTTTAACGTGCAAGCGGTTCGCGCGGATGAGAGTGGAGGAGACACCGCAAGGGCCTCGCCTGACGCAGCTCCTTTAAGAGATCCTGTAGACCCATCAGAGAAAGAACGAGGGGTTGGCATGACAATTGGCAGTCAGCCGTTGGTTGCTTCTGAGGGGTAATGAGGCACTGAAGTCTTGACGAGGTGGCGCCATGCGGGGCTGCCGTGGCCAGAGCTCAGCCATTCAGGTTTGTCGGCGTTGCAGAGACGGACCCATGCGCGAGCGTCGTGCCGTTTGGGAGCAGTTCCGTCAGTTGAGCGGGCAACTAGGTCAAGCACATTAGCCGCAGAGGAGTGGGTTCGTTCAAATAGATGCTGGGAAGGCAGACATCACTGGGTCAGGCCCGAGTGACTTGGGGGTCATGCAGCCCGAGGGGCGCCCCCAACAAGGTAAGCTAACAACATGAAATAAAAGGGATACACGCTGCAGGGACGGACCCACGCGGCCTGGGAATAATGCAGCCCTGGGGGGTGCTCCCAGCTGGAAGTGAAACTTGAAAGATGTCACCTGATGACGTTGAGGACGAAGGGGTGTTGGTGTAGCAGACTCGGTGGGCTGCGGAAGCCGATCCTCACGAGCCCCCGTGCCCAGGGGCCTCGGGAGGCTCCGGAGGCGCTGGCGTCTCCTCACGGACCATCTCCATCTCCGCCAGGGCTGCGGAACGCCTGGCCACTTGTGCCTCCGTGATGCCCCTCATGAGGCGCTGGTACGTGGCAGCCACGTTCGGCAAGCCGTAAGGCATGCGAACGTAGCCGTGGGGTGGACCTCCGCAGCGCCCCACTCGCGAGGGCCAGAGGCGCTCTAGAGAGGCGACTCGGTTGAGCCCTGGTAAGTCAATGCAGACGCGTAGCCCACCATCCTCGCCTGGATGGGGAGCCACTGCTGGTAGGCGGCGGCCGCCTTTCATGACTCTTGACTCCTGTAGCTCCTGAATGGCCTTGCTGACGAACTCCTGAGGGTCTGGCTCTCCTTGCCTTGCTCCTTCTTGAGGGAAACATGCTTCGAAACACGCCTCCATGTGGTGCCCAAGCGCCTCCCTCGTGACCCTAGCTAGGTCGGTGGACCTCCAGGGGAGAGCCCCCGAGCCCTGCCTGAGGAGGGCACCGGGCGCGCTTTCCTATGCGATGGAAGGAGGTTCCCCCTGGGCAGGCACGGGACCAGAGGGGCCTGCCTCCTGAGGGGCCGGGCCGGACGATGTCTTCTTCTTCTTGGGGGCATCCTCGGGAAGCCTCCTGCTTCTGTGATCCGGGTCTTCCAGTGACGTGGCCTGAAAGGCTCGTTCTAGGGAACACACCATGTCCTTCTCTTCACAGGGCACCGTGATGATTCCACCACTTCCTGGCATCTTGAGGACGTTGTAGCCGTGGTGAGTTATGGCGATGAACTTGGCCAGTGCTGGGTACCCAAGGATGGCGTTGTACGGCAGACGAATGTGAGTGACGTCGAAGTTGATGAGCTCGGTGTGGTAGTTGTCGCGTGCCCCGAAGTTGACAGGGAGGCGGACCTGCCCAATCGGGACCGTGGAGCCGTTGGTGATTCTGGAGAAAGGCTTGGTTGGCTGAAGCTGGCTGTAGGGCACTTGGAGATTGTTGAATGTTTCCATGGACAGGACGTTGAGCCCTGCCCCGCCATCGATGAGGGTCCTGGTGACCACCACGTTGCTGATGATTGGGGAACAAAGCATCGGGAGGACTCCGGCTGTAGCTGCACACTTGAGCTGATCTGCTGAGCTGAACGTGATGGCGCACGCCGACCACTTGAGAGGGCACGCGGCTTCGAGCCTGGGGAGGACTGCATTCCCTTCGCGGGCGAACTGCTTGAAGATGCTTTGAGAGGCTGGGAGTTGAGCCCTGCCCAGGATGCAGGCAATCGCGCGCGGCTCTTGGAAGCCCCCAGCCCCCTCGTCCTAGTGGCGGTCCTCATTTCTCCTTGGCAGCGGCGACAGCGGAGGGAGGCCTGCGTTGCCTTGCGGGCGATCCTCGCGAGGCTGATCCCTCCAGTCTCCCTCGCGAGGCGGGTCTTGCTAGCGATCCTCGCGAGGTTGATCGCGCCACCCTTGGCGCGGGCCACGGTCTTCCTAGCGTCCTGCGTTCCTTCCTCCTCCTCGACCGTAGCCCCGGTCACCACGGTCGGGGCGATGGCCGATCCTTCCTTCTCGCACGGCTCAGAGCTCTTGACATTTGTTGGTGTTGTGGGTGTGGAGGTCGTGGTACACACAGTACCGACTGCCCTTGGGAGGTTCGGGCTGATCTCTGCCCCGCTTGGTGTCTGGTTCTGCCGCGAGCACGGCAGCCCCCTTGCGCTTCACATCCTTGGCCTTGGGCTTCTTCTCTTTTGGGTCTGCGGCCGGCAGCTCGAGGAGGGAGAGACGCCCTTCCTCAGCCCTGGCGCACTTGGTTGCCAAGTTGAACAGCTCCAAGGAAGTGCACAGGTCTTCATGCATCGCCAGCTCCTCCTTCATCTTGACATCGCGCACGCCATCGGAGAAGGCTGAGATGATGGCCTCCTCAGTCACCTTGGGAATCTTGAGGCGTGCGTTGTTGAAGCGCTGGATGTACTTCTACAGGGTCACCCCGGGCTGTTGCTTGATGCGGCGCATGTCGCTCATGGTGGGTGGCCGGTCGCGAGTACCTTGGAAGTTGGCGATGAAGTGGGTGCGCATCTCGTCCCAGGAGGAGATCGTGCCTGGGGCCAGGTTCAGGAGCCAGGTGCGGGCCCCGTCCTTGAGTGCCATGGGGAACCAGTTCGCCATGACCTTCTCGTCTCCATTAGCAGCTTCGATGCCCAGCTCGTAGAGCTGGATGAACTCCGCAGGGTCAGCCGTGCCGTCGTAATGAGGAGGCAGGTCTGGCTTGAACTTGTCGGGCCACGTGACGCTGCGTAGCTTGGTGGTGAAGGCGCGGCAGCCTGCTGTGGCCACGGGAGGCCTTGGGTGACGGAGAGCTTGGTCTTGCATGTCCCCACGCGCTGCAGCTGGGAGCAGCGCGGGCTCTTGACGCGCAGGAGAAGGAGCATGGTCGCGACGTGCTGGAGCAGGGAGCGCCCGGGCAGCTTCTTGCGGGCGAGGGACTTCTTGGCAGCTCTGCTCTTGCCGCGCTGGCACCTGACGGGGCGGGTTCCGCCCAGGGCCACGCGCCTTGGAGCCATGGCGCCTTCCTGAGGAGGAGGCAGCCGGGGCGCCGCCGGAGCTTCGTCGCCCGCGCGGGGCGGGGTGCGGTGCAGCGGAACGAAAGGCGCAGGAGAGCCCCCTGCGGCGCGGACGATCTCGGCGACGCGGTCGAGCCATCTCATAGACGTCGTCGACGGGACGGTAGCGCAGGAGCTCGTTTGCTGCGATGAGCGCAGCTCGAGCCTCCATGGGCACGCGGAGCACGCGGAACGAAGAACCAGCTAGGGTGAGCGAGGGAGTTGCGGTGCGGCCGTCTTACCGCACGGACGGATGCTGAGACGATGCTTGCTGCTCGTCCCCCGCCGGGCCGGTGGCGGCGTTGACGGCAGGTGACGGGGAACAGCAAGGACGCCCGCTGACAGGAGCCGTCTGGGCGACGCGGGAAGCGAGAGCGGCCCGGTGCTCGGCGCGGGCCCAACGAGCGTCAGACATGGGCGCGATGGTCGGAGGAGAACGGGGTGGTGGAAGACGAATTCCGGTGCACCCCTACCTGGCGCGCCAAATGTCGGATTTCGGGTTCCGGCAGACCCTTGAGGTTCGAACACTGGGGTGCGCGTGGAGATTTCGCCTCCTACCTACATGCACCCCTCCGCCTCGCTAAGATCTAAGCTATGGAAAGAACAACACGAGGGACACAGGGTTTATACTGGTTCGGGCCACCGTTGTGGTGTAATACCCTACTCCAGTGTGTGGTGTGGTGGATTGCCTCTTGGGCTGATGATGATGAACAATACAAGGAAGAACAGCCTCGCGAGGGTCTGTTCTTGGCTGGGGCGATGAACTGCTGGGGGAGTCCAGTCACCCTTCTCTCTCCCTCTCTTCTCGATTGTTTATCTCGATCCGCCTCAACCTCTCTCCTCTCTCCTCTCCAACCCTGTGGGTGGCTGGTCCTATTTATAGAGGCCCTGGTCCTCTTCCCAAATATCGAGCGGGAAGGGAGCCAACAATGGCGGGCTAATTTGAAGGGGGACAGCTAGTACCAGTTATCCTGATAAAAGTAGTCTTCGCCTGCACAAAGCTCTGGTGGTGATGCCGTCTTGGGCTCCACGATGACCTCCATCTTGCAGTCCTCCTGGTCTTGGTCTTGTTGCACCGAAATGGCAACCTTTGCCTGATGCCCCGGTACTCCGCGGCTGCGCTTGCCCCCTTTGCACCAAAGAGGAAAGGAGGACACTGCGCGGGCTGGCACCCGCCTGGCGCCCTTGGTCGTCATGGCTTGCATCACGGGCACCTCATGAGGTACCCCGCCTTGATCTCTCCGCCTCCTCGCGAGCCAGCCTGATGAGGCCGTGCCTGAGGAAGCTTCGCGTTGTCCGCCCCGTGAGGCTTGGCCCCTCGCGAGGGTCTTGAGTCTATGTTGATGAAGATGGGCCGTGCTGGGCCCCCCCTTTGAGCCACGCCATAGGACGCAGGCAGGCAAGTCTGGGGACCCCTGTTCCCAGAACACCAACAAAGTCCATCCCGTAGCCGTGCCGGCCACGAGCTGCCGGCAGCTGCGACTGCCGCCGCCCCACTGTTGCACGCGTTGTCCTGCGCCTCGCTCCGCTCCGCTGGCCCCGTGCTACTCCGGCCACCTTCGGCGCCGGCACCCATCCGCGCATCGCTCCGGCGCCCCACTGCTTCCGCTGCCCCGCCGCGCCTTGCACCGCTACCGGCCACGCCACACCTCGCCGGCCCCTCCTTGCTCGCCGGCCTTTCCCGACGCGCCCCCTTCCCCCGCTCCCCTATGCCTCCCATGCCCTGCGCCCGCCATGCCCTAGCTGGCCCATGCCTCACAGGACCTTGCCCTCTCTGGTCTGCGCGTGCCGTGCCGCTCGGTGCCGCGGCTGGACTGGGCGGGCGCCAGTCGGGCTGGCGCCCATCACCCACCTCCCGCTACGCCCGTGGCGCCCGCTAACCACATCGACCATCTGGGCCAATGATAAACGGGCCCACGCCCCTGAGAACGAAAATGAAAAAAAACAATAATTTATATAAAAATAAATAAATAAATAAATAATAATAATAATTAACTTAATTAATCTTGATTAATTAAACTAATTAATCCTAACTAGATTAACCTAATTAACTTAACCTAATTAATCTATTAATTAAACCAATTAATTAGGTTAATTAGTTGTCAGTCAATGACAGGTGGGCCCCCTGTCGAGTTTGACCAGTCAAACTGTTGACTGGGTTGACCCAGTCTATGACACGTGGGCCCTGTTTGACCCTATTTGACCCTATTGACTAGTCAACAGTTGACTGGTCAAATGCTGAGTGGAGCCCCCCTTGACCCCACCTGCCAGCCACACATACATTCTGTTGGGTACAATTCTGTGTACCATAGCAATTTAAGATTTAATTTTTGAATTAAAACAATTTAGAAAATGATTTAAAACTTTTAAAATTAATATAAAATAAACCATACCATCCGATGGAAAAACTTTGTACATGAAAGTTGCTCAGAATGACGAGACGAATCTGGATACGCAGCCCGTTCGTCCGCCACGCATCCCTAGCATAGCAAACACGCAACTTTCCCCCTCCGGTTCACCTGTCCGAAAACGCGAAACAACGGGGATACTTTCCTGGATGTTTCCCCCCATTTTTGCCTGTATCACTTAGTACCGCGTCAGGTCACCATAGCACAATGTAATGCCGCATCTTGCTTTTTGTTACATTGATTGCTCGGTATTTATTGTGTTCCCCCTCCGTTACTTCTTTTCGGTAGACCCCGAGATTGCCGGAGACCCCTAGTTCAACTACGGTGTTGACGACCCCTCTCTCTTGCCAGAGCAACCAGGCAAGCCCCCCCTTGATCACCAGATACCGGCTACTCTTCTCTCTACTCCTTGCATTAGAGTAGTGTAGCATATTACTGCTTTCCGTTAAACCTATTCTGATGCATAGCATGTCATTGTTGCTACAACTATTGATACCTTACCTGCAATCCTAAATGCTTAGTATAGGATGCTAGTTTATCATCAGTGGCCCTACATTCTTGTCCGTCTGCCATGCTATACTATCGGGCCGTGATCACTCGGGAGGTGATAACGGGCATATACCTATACATATATACATACTATACAGGTGGTGACTAAAGTCGGGTCGGCTCGTTAAGTAGCCGCAGGTGATTCTGATGTGGGGGCTGAAGGGGCAGGTGGCTCCATCCAGGTAGTGGTGGGCCTGAGTTCCCGACAGCCCCCGACTATTACTTTCATCGGAACGACAGGGCAGGTTGAGATCACCTAGGTGAGAGGTGGGCCTGGCCCTGGTCGGTGTTCGCGGTTACTTCAAAATAACACGCTTAACGAGATCTGGGTATTTGATCTGAGTCTGGCTACTGGCCTATACGCACTAACCAACTACGCGGGGACAGTTATGGGCACTCGATATCGTGGTATCAGCCGAAGCCTTCGTGACGTCAGCGACTGAGCGGCGGGCGCCGGGTTGGACTGGAACGCCTGCTCTTGTATAAGGGAGGCTAGGTCTGCTCACCGGCCGCGTTCGCAACGTGCAGGTGTGCAATGGGCGATGGGCCCAGACCCCTGCGCCATAGGATTTAGACCGGCGTGCTGACCTCTCTGTTGTGCCTAGGTAGGGCTGCAACGTGTTGATCTTTTGAGGCCGGGCATGACCCAGGAAAGTGCGTCCGAACAAAGGGGATCGAGCATGTTGGGAAATGGGTGCACCCCTGCAGGGAAGTTAATCTATTCGAATAGCCGCGATCTCCGGTAACATGACGACTTGGAGTTGTACCTTGACCTTATGACAACTAGAACCAGATACTTAATAAAACACACCCTTCCAAGTGCCAGATACAACCGGTGATCGCTCTCTCACAGGGCGACGAGGGGAGGATCATCGGTTAGGATTATGCTATGCGATGATACTTGGTGAACTTACCTTCTACTCTCTTCTACATGCTGCAAGATGGAGGTGGCCAGAAGCATAGTCTTCGATAGGACTAGTTATCCCCCTCTTATTCCGGCATTCTGCAGTTCATTCCACATATGATACCCTTATTCCATTTGATACCATTGCATACATAGGTAATGTAGCTCCTTGCTTGCGAGTACTTTGGATGAGTACTCACGGTTGCTTTGTTCCCCCTTTTCCCCCTTCCTATACCCGATTGCTGCAACCAGACGATGGAGTCCAGGAGCCAGACGCCACCGTCGACGACGACTCCTACTACTCTGGAGGGGCCTACTACTACGTGCAGGCCGCTGACGACGACTAGGAGTAGTTTAGGAGGATCCTAGGCAGGAGGCCTGTGCCTCTTTCGATCTGTATCCCAGTTTGTGCTAGCCTTCTTAAGGCAAACTTGTTTAACTTATGTCTATACTCAGATATTGTTGCTTCCGCTGACTCATCTATGATCGAGCTCTTATATTCGAGCCTTCAAGGCCCCTGGCTTGTAATATGATGCTTGTATGACTTATTTTATTTGTAGAGTTGTGTTGTGATATCTTCCCGTGAGTCCCTGATCTTGATCGTACATGTTTGCGTGTATGATTGAACCGGGGGCGTCACAAGTTGGTATCAGAGCCGACTCCCTGTAGGAATCCCCCTTCCACACTCCTTGGCCGAAGTCGAGTCTAGACATTGCAAAACTTTTACTAACATGGTTGTGTGCCTTACTGGCCCACGTCGCCATTTGGGTGGTATTAGGATCTTTTACTCCTCGATCTATACTCTGGGACTCTGATCTCTCTTCTATTCAGTTTAATGATTTTACTAATTCTGACTCTATGTTCTCGTAACTACTTCTCCCAGAGAGCCCCTTATCACAGACGATCGTCAACTGCACCAGAAGATTTTGAAAATGCTCTTCGATCATTCCCGAGACCCTTGTGCCCTCTGCTTTTCAATTCCCTACTACCGATATATCCATATGGGTAACGACATACACTTGTTGTCCATACAATTACTCTGAGTTTCCCTTGTTGTTACAAGATGCATCGAATTGCTCTCCGACTTGTAAGAATCCCTTGTACCACTGCCTTGTAGCTCCTTGCCGTAGAAATACCCCTACGGATAATTCCTCACACTTATCAAGTATCCACTCATTCCCAGTTGTTCTTGTGTTCCACAAAAGACTTCGAAATAATATTTGATCTTTTGAAAATCCTCAATAGCCTGTTGTTCCTAGAATTCTTGCATACTTGCATTCCGGTTAATTCCATTGGTCTAGCAATTTAATTTAAAAACCTTTGTGATTGTCATTCTGATCCTTTTGATTCAACATGTGTGTGAATGCACACAATCATCCGTTGTTCCCTGGAATTTATCCTTCCGATTCAGACGTCATTCCGGACATTAACTGGATCTCGACCACTCAAATTGCCATTGATTGTACCCCTAAGGCTACTCAACTTATCCATCCCTAATCAGAGCATTGCTTCCGATCGCTTGTCTTGGAATTCATTCCTTTGCATTTGAGCTTTGAGTTAGTCAGTTGTTTCTATAATCCGATGCACATGCATTCCTTCTTCCTTTGATAGAGTACCGATACTCAAATCAGCTCCTTTGTAGACCACTAGACCTCTGGTGGATTATTATCCGACAACCTCCTTTATATTCCATAAGCTTGTGAGCCTTTCCTCGGATACATAATGCCTTTGGTAAATTGTATCCTCTGCTTTGTGAACCATGCTCTACTTTCGAACTTGTATTATTTACTCCGAAGTTTGTGGTATATGTTCCTAAGATGCCCTGATGGGTTGAACCTATGCCTTCCCTAATCCGTGTGAACCCGAAAGATTTCACGGGTCATACTTATCTGGTATTGCACCAGGTAAAAACTTCCAACAACTAATGTCATTTTTGAAATATGAGAGGTGAATGAAAGGTTATGCGTTGAACAAGTGGGAGTCGACCTTGAACCCTGTGTTCATGCCCATGGACACGATGTATACCTTATCATGGAAGCTTCTCTTGAAATAATTATCCCCTTGTTATAAGTTCATCTTGTATCTGTGGACGTGGATCAGACCATGTTTCTCCTTGATTCCATTTCTCGTGCAAGTTTGAGCACTTGTCTTTTGCAGAGCAATACCCTAGTCCAACCTCTACTTTGATCGGTCATCGAGTATTACCCCCTGGTATCTCGAGATTATCATGGAACTGCATAACTTCTTATGAATTCTTCATCAAGTACTACATTCTCACCGATTCCAATTTTTCACAGGCTCTGAGTTATTAAACACTCAAAGACACTGATAACCGAACCAAGCCTGCACTACAGTTCAACAACTCTTAGTAATCTTCTTTACGTACGAGTTTGTACCTGACCACGTCATTCCTAGCTTGTTTGGCTATATCATTGTCATGATGATTTTAACTGTGCTACCTGGTCCTTATTCTCGGAGCACCACTTTCGACGATGAGCTAAGCTTACATCAATTTTCCTTGTCATATCATTTCACATTGAACAACAAGCTTGATTTCGAGGTAGTGTTGTACTCGTGGTTCCAATAATTTTTCGCTTCATCATTCCGTTGACTTGATGTCATCGCCGATCGGTTACATCTTCATGAAATCTCTCGACAAATGTGTCATGATCATCATTAGCATTCTGAACTCTTCCAGGATATCAATTGAATTCATGATGAGAAATACCATCCTTGTCCTCGATGATTTATGTTGTCATCGACCACTTTATTGCCTTCCCTCCAACACAAAGTTGTTCGTGTTTTGTGTTATACCTTGAGATGCTTTGTACCCAGCATTTGTTCTTCTTTATTTTGGAGTATTACCATCTTTATGCTAAGAATATCATGAGACTTTCACCACCCCTTAAGGATTCTTGGTATAGTGATGCTTCTCGCTATCACCATTCTTTCCTTGGTCCCCGTGTTGATTCCAACAAGTGAACGGTGTTGTTTGGATTCTTTCCTTCTAGCAACCCTATTGCTTTGAAATAAATGGTCGACATTTCATTCTTAGACCATTGGTTATCGATTCACCATTCTAACATTGATTATGCTACCTAAGACTGTATTTCGGGTGCACCTTCAACCTATGTTTAAATGCGTATGTTTTCCTCGAGCATACATCATTATATCATTTGATATGACAAATGTTATCTCCTTGTGCACATAATTGTGGATATCCATCTTTTGAAAATCTCAACAAATTGTCGCTGAGTTCATCAGCCACCTCCTCGTCCTCTCGTTGGTTAAATGATGAACACATGATTCGAAACTTGCTTCCATAGTTCATTTCACCGATAATCTTACAATGTCATCTCGTCAATTTGAGTTGCACCTTTTCTTCTCAGACATCCTGAGTCTGGGGTATCCTGACACCAATCGGACCTGAATCTCGGTCAGGTATGATGGTTGGAACATATTCCCAAGAGTTATAACATTGGTCTTTAACCCGATAAGGTGATGTCATCCTAACACACTTGCCCGGAGGGCCTATTGTTATAGTTTCCTTTCTAGCAAGGTTAGTCATTCTTCCATGAGTAAATTGTAGAACTTATTCTATGAGTTGTTCCTGATGGATCCCTTGTGTATCCAAAGTCTGATCTTTACCCAGTGACCATGTCAATGCTATCTCGAAGCTTGTATGTGGTACTCCAATTTTCAACAAGAACATTTGAAGCCCAATGCTAAATGTTTCCTGCTCAATTAACCAAACACCACTGTATGGGTAATGTCATCAAATTTATCTCCCTTTTCCTAAAGGGTTTTCTACGAGATATCCTGTCATGGATATCATGCTCTGCTTGTCCTTGGGAAGGATATACCCTTGAAATATGTGTTTAAACACAATTTCCTTTCCATTGTTCTGTTTAATCTAATAACCATATTTTCCTTTCCATTGGTTGGTTTAATGTTTCTTCTGATCTATATGATCTAAGCAGTAATATTCTCCTGCTTATGTAAACACCTCGGTGTACAATCCTATCAGCAGGACCCTGTTACTATTGTTGATGACATTCCGGTAACCACCGATGGACGAGAACCTTGCCTATTGGTCCGCCTCGTTTCAACGAGCAGGGAAATGGTTGTCTTTGTCCCTCGCCCTTGGTACCGATGTTGTTGCCGACATAACCGACATGCTATCCGTTGACATGTCTTGCCTACATGGTCATACAAGACGTTACTGCCCTTCCTACCGTTAACTCACATGGTGGGCCCATAACCCACAGTTCCACAGGATCAAAACCTGACTCTCCTGTACATCCCTATTTCGAAGTTATCCCTTGCACTTTGTTTCGTATGTAATTCGCGAGCCACCTTCCTAGTGATCTATTCTAGTACCAGACGCAATACTTTCCCATTGCTCTGAACCCCCTGTCACATTTCGTTTCAGGCAACGAACGATTGCCTACCTGATTGAAGCTTCTTATTGCACCTTCTTGCTTTGCTCTTGATAACTTTCTTAAATTTCAACTCGAGAGATGCCTCTATGCCACATTCACCGAGATAGCCCCCAGGTACCTATCTTGTGTTGAGCTCCATCCTTCTCGAGTCTTCCCCCCTTACTTCATCCCTAAAATCTCGGGACGATATTTCTTACAGTGGAGGAGAATTGTGACGCCCGAATATCTAGGCTACAGTAATCACTACTAATGATGCCATGTCACCGCGGTCACTGTTGTTAATCTCGCATTAGTCCAAAACTGAGTCAAATTCAAATTTCAAATAACAAGCCAAATTATTATTTCGTCAAACTATCAAATAAAAATGTTCAATGGGCGGCAAATCTTCACTAAGTAATGATCATGTTGGAACCAACCTCATTTGGTTTCCCAATTTGCCCACGGAATTAATTTAGTGGAACAACTAGATTAAATAAGAGCAATTAAATTCAACTATAAATTTGAACAGTTCCAATTGGCCTCAAGCTTTTTCTGCAACCTTATAGTGTTGACTAGGAATTATGTGCAACGTTTCATAGTCAACAAAAATTATTTGGCATATTAAAATGAATAGAAAACAGTAAACAAAAAAATAAGTAAAAGGGAAAAAACAAAAAAAAGAAGCCCCCACCCCCGCTGGGCCTTGGCATAGATGGCTGATGAGGACATGAATACCTTGGATACGACCAAAAATATTGCATACATGTATATTTGTCAGGTGATTTCTAATGCAAACTATTCAATAATCTATTTATGTTATCCAGAACAAAAACACTTCACACACTTTTGTGTTTTGTCTAATTGCGGGTGTATGGGACATTTGTACAATCCACATATGAAGATACGGGAAAAGGAGAAGTTTAGGTTGTGTTCAAAAAGTCCTCTCACGTCACTTTTGGGCCAAGAGAAGATAGAGTCCAAGTCTCTCACGTTCTGGATTCAGATTCGGACGGCATAGACATACCTGACTCAAAACGCCAACAACTTTTTCATACGGACTCCGAATTGGGTGATTCTTTTTTTGTTGGAAACTAGATTTCGTGCTCTTTCCAACCCAATTGAATTCACCTTCAAATTCGTCCGGAGCGTTGAGTTACGGACGAAACAATCTGACGTTGCAGCAGAATCCGAGTCAAACTACAAGCCCAAAGGTGTTGCATCACCTCCACTTGGGCCCATGAGCCTTGTATGACCTAGGGTTAGTTTTAGGCTGCCTTGGGACATCCTCCCACCTCCTTGGCCGCCACCCCTTGCTCCTATATAAGTAGATCCATCTAGTAGCTTTTTCCTTGGGATTTGTTTAGTTAAAGTTAGCCATTGCAACTTCGTGTACTTCGTTTGTGTCCAACGACCAGACCAAGACCGCTTACGGATCCCCACCATTATCAATACATCATATATATTCGCAATATTTAGATTGCTTTATCATATTCTTGCTCGTTCTTCGATTGCTTGCAGGAATAGACCTTCGTGGTCAGGCTGATCATGCTTCCAGCATCGTCAGTAACCTCAGGAGATTGGTTTAGCGATTGCTAAGGCGCAACGTCGTGCACGTTTGTAGTCGGATCATCAAAGTCGTCTCCACCAAATCGATAGTTATCATCTCATCGAAAGATCGGGATCCTCGCCTCTATCAAGTGGTATCAGAGCTCGGTGAGAATTTCTAGTTTTCCTAGATTAGATTTATTTTCTTACCTATTGTCCAAGAAAAATCCACAAAAAAGAGTTAGATCTATTCATCCTTTGTCCAAGCCAGTCTGAGCCTTTGCAATTTTCTTTTCATTGCTTGCATAGTTGAATTATCGGTTGCATCGTCGTGTCGAGTTGCTGGTCTTAGTGTCTAGGTCATTTAGAGTTTCGAGTTCTGTTCACATTAGTCACGTCGCCGCTGCATCATTATCCCTTCCGCTGCCCACCACCCATCCATCAATTTCCTCCACGTGCTACCAACCGTTCATTGTCATAATCATAGTTGAGATCGTTCCCATCTTCACTTGATCCAATCTGCATCTTATCTAGTTTATTTTGGAAAGAGGGAGAAAAAAAGAGGAAAAAAAAACGAGAGAAAAAAAAGAGAAAAAAAAGTCACAGAAAAAAAGGAGAGAAAGAAAAAAAAGTGTGAGGAAAAAAGAGAGAAGAAAAAAAAACAAAAAAATCGGCACAAACTTTTTCAGAGGAAAGTTGGAGACAAAGTTGTTGATATATCCTGCTTGGCTGTTGTTTCACCTCATTATCTTTACTGCCGTTGTGATCTTCACTAATATCTTGCTGTCCAGAGCTACTTAGTATCCTTCATTGATACTAGTTGTGCTACGACGTGACCTCATTAGTGTTCTAGGCTCGCGTCTCTAGTTTGGTCTAGCCTAGGACCAACACAGTACCGTCGTTGAGCGTTTATTCAACATCGCATCTCTGAATTGATTATTGCTAATCTTTTGCTACCATATATAGCCAACCCAGCTCCACATATTTCTACACCGTGTATACGTACGTTCCCCTGGCAATCGTTTTACACAATCTTCGGAGTTATTTGACACCGCTGGTTGCCTGTCACCACCTGCCGCATGGTAAGAACTTGTAAGATATTGATATTTGCTTTACTATGAGCACTTTACAACCACATCCTAGTAGTTCATAGGAACATTATTCTCGAATTTTGGTTCTTGTTTCTACTAATCATGACAGGTTCCAGAGATAGAAGTTCTTGGATGACGGACACATCTTCACCATCACGAGAGTTGGGACAACACACACAAGCATATGGTCAGGTTATCTCTTTACCATCATTTGAGGGTAGATTTAATCCTGCTATTTATCTAGCTTGGGAGCTTGAAGTAGAACAAGTTTTTAGTCACCATGATTTTTCTGAACTTGAGAGAGTACGAGCTACCATTAGAGCATTTACTGGTTTTGCTTCTGTTTGGTGGAGTGTACATTGTAAGAAAAACATTGATAACCAACCCACAACTTGGAAAGTTTTGAAAGCTGTAATGAGACAACAATTTTTTCCTCCTTACTATCGTCGTGAATTGCGTCGCAAATTGGAGCAATTAAAACAAGGCAGTAACACTGTTCATGCTTACTACCAAGAGTTCAAATCTTATATGCATCATTGTGACATAGAAGAATCTGAGGATGATACAATGAATAGATTTTTTGGTGGTTTGAACCATGATATTCAGGCAAGATTTCAGTATATTCCTCGTTGCATTACTGGTATGTATGTCCGTGCTTGTACCTTTGAGAGACAAATACAGGAGGATGCATTGGGTGACTACAACAACTACTATTCCAGTTCATGCTCACCATCGCCGGTTGGTTACTCCACTATTGCACCTACTAGAGCAGCCCCACCTCGGATTGTGAGCGCAATATCATCTCAAGAGTATGGTACATTGTCAACGTCCATACCTACATCAGCTACATCTCTGCGAGGTAACAGTAAAGATATTGATGATATAACTTCACATGAGAAAGATGCATGCCTAGTTAACTTGAATGCGTCATGTATTGAGTTACCTGTTGATTTGACCACACCACCTATTTTAGAGAGTGATCAAACAACTGAAATATCAACAATTTTGAGTGCACCCATTGAATTAACTGTTGATGCAAAAGAACTAATGTTTAATCATTTTGATATGGCCTCCAATCTTGGTGATGATTCTGTGTCCAATGACTTATTGCACATTTACTCATTTAAGCATGTTGTAGCATGTAACTTTGATGCAAGTAAGGTTTATTCACCAAAGTTGGGATGGTTTAAGGATGAACATTGCGAATCTTTTGAAATGAATAAGAGCTTCACTTATATGTGCAAACTGAGTTCTAATATTTTCATGCCTTCTACTTCTTGTGATAATTTTTTGGCTTTAGTTTTTATGAACTATGAAAGTTACTCATGTATACATGTGTCATACGTGCAAAAATCAAGGGAAGTTAAACTGGATGACATATACATATACAACATGTACACCTTGTCTCTTTTGTTAGCCACATTTCAGATTCAGCAACGCCGAGGACGACTTTGTTTTCAAAAAGGGGAGGATGATGAGGACATGAATACCTTGGATACGATAAAAAATATTGCATACATGTATATTTGTCAGGTGATTTCTAATGCAAACTATTCAATAATCTATTTATGTTATCCAGAACAAAAATACTTCACACACTTTTGTGTTTTGTCTAATTGCAGGTGTATGGGACATTTGTACAATCCACATATGAAGATACGGGAAAAGGAGAAGTTTAGGTTGTGTTCAAAAAGTCCTCTCACGTCACTTTTGGGCCAAGAGAAGATAGAGTCCAAGTCTCTCACGTTCTGGATTCAGATTCGGACGGCACAGACATACCTAACTCAAAACGCCAACAACTTTTTCATACGGACTCCGAATTGGGTGATTCATTTTTTGTTGGAAACTAGATTTCGTGCTCTTTCCAACCCAATTGGATTCACCTTCAAATTCGTCCGGAGCGTTGAGTTACGGACGAAACAATCTGACGTTGCAGCAGAATCCGAGTCAAACTACAAGCCCAAAGGTGTTGCATCACCTCCACTTGGGCCCATGAGCCTTGTACGACCTAGGGTTAGTTTTAGGCTGCCTTGGGACGTCCTCCCACCTCCTTGGCCGCCACCCCTTGCTCCTATATAAGTAGATCCATCTAGTAGCTTTTTCCTTGGGATTTGTTTAGTTAAAGTTAGCCATTGCAACTTCGTGTACTTCGTTTGTGTCCAACGACCAGACCAAGACCGCTTACGGATCCCCACCATTATCAATACATCATATATATTCGCAATATTTAGATTGCTTTATCATATTCTTGCTCGTTCTTCGATTGCTTGCAGGAATAGACCTTCGTGGTCAGGCTGATCATGCTTCCAGCATCGTCAGTAACCTCAGGAGATTGGTTTAGCGATTGCTAAGGCGCAACGTCGTGCACGTTTGTAGTCGGATCGTCAAAGTCGTCTCCACCAAATCGATAGTTATCATCTCATCGAAAGATCGGGACCCTCGCCTCTATCAATGGCCAAGCGGCCTAGCCGGCCACTCCATGGATGGCCTTACCCACCTAACCCTAACCCGATCCACCTGCTCACTCGATCCCCCATCGCTCCCTTCATCCTCTCATCCGCGCCGCCACACGCACGCATGCACACTCGGTGAAGCGGGCACCCGAGCCGCCGCTCCCCTAAGGCCGCCGCCCGCCGCCGCCGAGCACCGCCACCCCCAGCCTCCTCCTTGCGGCTCCCAGCCTCCTGCACCGCATCCCCGTCCTCCTCCCGACCGGACTGCGCCCGCCTCCCCGATGCCGCGATGCCGCCCCGTCGTCCTCGTCTCCTCCTCGCCGGACGTGACCTCGACTCCCCCTGAGCCCACATCCAGTTCCCTACGACCTCCCGTTGAGCTCCCCCTCTCCTCGCGATCCCTCCGCCCAATACGCTCGCCTAGCCTCCGCTTGCGGTTGCCTCTGTGTGCTCGCCGTCCACGTCCCGCTCCAACCCCGCTTGGCGCTCCTCCAGTCCATCCCGCAAGCATGCCGGCCACGCGCTGCCGGTAGCTGCGAATGCCGCCGCCCTGCTGTTGCACGTGTTGTCCTGCGCCTCGCTTCGCTCCGCTGGCCCCATGCTACTCCGACCACCTTCGGCGCCGGCACCCATCCACGCACCGCTCTGGCGCCCCACTACTTCCGCTGCCCGCCGCGCCTTGCACCACTACCGGCCACGCCACGCCTCGCCGGCCCCTCCTTGCTCGCTGGCCTTGCCCGACGCGCCCCCTTCCCCCGCTCCCCTATGCCTCCCATGCCCTGCGCCCGCCATGCCCCAGCTGGCCCATGCCTCGCCGGACCTTGCCCTCTTTGGTCTGCGCGTGCCGTGCCGCTCGATGCCGTGGCTGGACCGGGCGGGCGCCAGTCGGGCTGGCGCCCAGCACCCACCTCCCGCTACGCCCGTGGCGCCCGCTAACCACATCGGCCCTCTGGGCCAATGACAGACAGGGCCCACGCCCCTGAGAACGAAAATGTAAAAAAACTATAATTTATATAAAAATAAATAATAATAATAATTAATTAACTTAATTAAACTAATTAATCCTAACTAGATTAACCTAATTAACTTAACCTAATTAATATGTTAATTAAACCAATTAATTAGGTTAATTAGTTGTCAGTTAATGACATGTGGGCCCCCTGTCTAGTTTGACCAGTCAAACTGTTGACTGGGTTGACCCAGTCTATGACAGGTGGGCCCTGTTTGACCCTGTTTGACCCTTTGACCAGTCAATAGTTGACTGGTCAAATGCTGACCGGACCCCCCTTGACCCCACCTGCCAGCCACACATACATTCTGTTGGGTACAATTCTGTGTACCCATAGCAATTTAAGATTTAATTTTCGAATTAAAACAATTTAGAAAATGATTTAAAACTTTTAAAATTAATATAAAATAAACCGTAGCTCGGATGGAAAAACTTTGTACATGAAAGTTGCTCAGAACGACGAGACGAATCCGGATACGCAGCCCGTTCGTCCGCCACACATCCCTAGCATAGCAAACACGCAACTTCCCCCTCCGGTTCACTTGTCCGAAAATGCGAAACACCGGGGATACTTTCCTGGATGTTTCCCCCATTTTTGCCTGTATCACTTAGTACCGCATCAGGTCACCCCTATCACAATGTAATGCCGCATCTTGCTTTTTGTTACATTGATTGCTCTATTATTTATATTGTTCCCCATCCGTTACTTCTTTCTGGTAGACCCCAAGATTGCCGGAGACCTCCAGTTCAACTACGGTGTTGACGACCCCTCTCTCTTGCCAGAGCAACCAGGAAAGCCCCCCTTGATCACCAAATATTGCCTACTCTTCTCTCTACTACTTGTATTAGAGTAGTGTAGCATGTTACTGCTTTCCTTTAAACCTATTCTGATGCATAGCCTGTCATTGTTGCTACAACTGTTGATACCTTACCTGCAATCCTAAATGCTTAGTATAGGATGCTAGTTTATCATCAGTGGCCCTACATTCTTGTCCGCCTGCCATGCTATATTATCGGGCGGTGATCACTCGGGAGGTGATCACGGGTATATACCTATACATATATACATATTATACAGGTGGTGACTAAAGTCGGGTCCGCTCGTTGAGTACCCGTAGGTGATTCTGATGTGGGGGCTGAAGGGGTAGGTGGCTCCATCCAGGTAGTGGTGGGCCTGAGCTCCAGACGGCCCCCGACTGTTACTTTGCGTCGGAACGACATGGCAGGTTGAGACCACCTAGGTGAGAGGTGGGCCTGGCCCTGGTCGGCGTTTGCGGTTACTTCAAAATAACATGCTTAACGAGATCTGGTTATTTGATCTGAGTCTGGCTACTGGCCTATACGCACTAACCAACTACGCGGGGACAGTTATGGGCACTCGATGTCGTGGTATCAGCCGAAGCCTTCGTGACGTCAGTGATTGAGCGGCGCGCGCCGGATTGGACTAGAATGCCTGCTCTTGTATAAGGGAGGCTAGGTCTGCTCACCGGCCGCATTCGCAACATGCAGGTGTGCAATGGGCGATGGGCCCAGACCCCTGCGCCATAGGATTTAGACCGGCGTGCTGACGTCTCTGTTGTCCCTAGGTAGGGCTGCGGCATGTTGATCTTTCGAGGCCGGGCATGACCCAGGAAAGTGTGTCCGCACAAAGGGGATCGAGCGTGTTGGGAAATGTGGTGCACCCCTACAGGGAAGTTAATCTATTCGAATAGCCGTGATCTTCGGTAACAAGACGACTTGGAGTAGTACCTTGATCTTATGACAACTAGAACCGGATACTTAATAAAACATACCCTTCCAAGTGCCAGATACAACCGGTGATCACTCTCTCACAGGGCGACGAGGGGAGGATCATCGGTTAGGATTATGCTATGCGATGATACTTGGTGAACTTACCTTCTACTCTCTTCTACATGCTGCAAGATGGAGGTGGCCAGAAGCATAGTCTTTGATAGGACCAGCTATCCCCCTCTTATTCTGACATTCTGCAGTTCATTCCATATATGATACCCTTATTCCATTTGATACCATTGCATACATACGTAGTGTAGCTCCTTGCTTGCGAGTACTTTGGATGAGTACTCACGGTTGCTTTGTTCCCCCTTTCCCCCCTTCCTATACCCGATTGCTGCGACTAGACGATGGAGTCCAGGAGCCAGACGCCGCCGTCGACGACGACTCCTACTACTCTGGAGGGGCCTACTACTACGTGCAGGCCGCTGACGACGACTAGGAGTAGTTTAGGAGGATCCCAGGCAGGAGGCATGCGCCTCTTTCGATCTGTATCCCAGTTTGTGCTAGCCTTCTTAAGGCAAACTTGTTTAACTTATGTCTATACTCAGATATTGTTGCTTCCGCTGACTCATCTATGATCGAGCTCTTATATTCGAGCCTTCGAGGCCCTTGGCTTGTAATATGATGCTTGTATGACTTATTTTATTTGTAGAGTTGTGTTGTGATATTTTCCCATAAGTCCCTGATCTTGATCATACACGTTTGCATGTATGATTAGTGTACGATTGAATCGGGGGCGTCACAGCCGGCTGTCAGAGTTCACCGTAATGGCCTGGCTGGCGCCCTGACGGGGGGATGTGGTTCCGAAATCACTACATTGGAACCAAGTAGTACACATGGCTTTTATCCACTGTGGGCTGTGACTTCCACCTTGAGTCCTTTCGCTAGAGGTGTCTTGACCCTCTATAGGCAATAGTTGCATCACCTTACTCCAAGCAGTGTGTTGCATATGTCTTGCTTTGTGACTCTTTGTGAATGCTTCTTTGGGGTTCACACGCATTTTGATCTCTTCAGGTATTTCTTTGAAGCAGTTCCTTGTGATGAAGCCATGTACCTAGGGTAGGGTCATGGATCTGTCCAAGATACCCTCCCCAAGGACATCTCTAAAAGAACCAGAAGCAGTCGAAGAAAAATCATCATCCACTCGACCATGAAGCCATGTTCCACTCAACAGTCTTGAAGACACTCGACCGTACGGACAACCACTCGACTACCAGAAGATCTAGAGCCACTCCACTCTGCAACGGTCGGGATTTAAGTCATGGCCTTAATGGTCATTATGTACTTTTATTACAGGCGTTACCAGTAACATCTCCATCTTTATGTACCTTAAACCCTTTGTAACTGAGGGCGGGAGGGATCTGGCGAACTCTATATAAGCCACCCCCTCCTCAGGGACAAGGGTTCGCACCCCCTGTAACATACATGCATATAATCCAGTCGGCCGCCTCCGGGCTCCGAGACGTAGGGCTATTACTTCCTATGAGGAGGGCCTGAACTCGTAAAACTCGTGTGTACAACTCCTCCATAGCTAGGATCTTGCCTCTACATTTCTACCCCCCATTCTACTGTCAGACTTAGAACCACGATAATTGGCGCCCACCGTGGGGCAGGTGTCTTAGTGACTTGTTGGAGAAGTTGCAATTTTTCCGATCCCCTTCATCATGGTTTTAGGCGAAGGTTTGGCTGAGGGCCGCGAGATCCGTCTCGGCGCGCTCGTGTTTGTCGCTGACGACTCCGCTTGGCTTTGGGAGGCTCCACTCGACGTCGACGCACTCCCCATCCCTGGGGCAACGCACGTTCGTGCATGTGTCCGCGGCGTCCTCCTGCGGCAGCCGTCGACCTAGTATTGGTTGGCTCCTGTAGCTTTCCCCTCCCTGCAGCCCGCCAGAGCAAACGTTCCGGTCGATCGAGGCTTCAGTGGTGGGTGAGGCATGCGGTGGCTCACCAGTCGGCCACCCCCAAGTCACGGCAATCGAGCCCAATGAAACTCTCTACGGCCTGTTTGATCTGTCGACTGGCTCCATAGAGACTGCATCCGAGTGCGACAGCAGCGACCCTGCGGCGGAAGTTTTGATGGTCAATGGACCACACAGTCCTCCTTGCTTCACCCGTGAAGACGGAGGCGATGGGGGCGGCGATCCGTCGCGTGTTCACGAAGAGTACCGCCCTGAACCCCTCTCTTTGCAGCGGAGGGAAGAACTTCGCCCCCGGAACATGGATGCACTTCACACTCCTATCGTTGGAGAAACGCCTAAGGCCCAGGCCTTGGAGGAGGCGCGCCTGGCCAACTTGGCTGAGCGCACTCGAATGGAGAACCTCCAGCACGCACTCGACGAGCATGCTCGGCAGCGTGCTCCCAAATCCAGTTGACGTCAACTTTTTCCACCTCCGACTCAGGTATACCGGACTCCAATCCAGAATCTCGTAGCTGCAGCCCGAATAGCGGAGTCAATTCAACCTTCCCAGTCAGAAGCTGGTCGAGGTTTGGTGTAGATCCGGGCCTTGCTCCGAGCCGCGGGTGAGCAGAACACAGTAGTATCTCAATCGCGGAATAGGATTCACAACAGATCCGTGGTTGCAGACACGGTCCAGTCGGCTCACAGCCCAAGATTGCCCCCGAGGCGTGAGGGACGTGGAGATCGATGAGATTAGTATAGAAGCCGCGAGCAGTATGATCACCAACTTGATCACGACGATCATCGTCGAGTGCCCACGCCTCCCCCAAGGAGTGGATCGTACGTGCCTCGGCAACAGGATGACAGACGCCCTCACAGTGGTGGGCGAAGGATTCCAGTCGACCCTAGGGAACCGGGCTTTGACGCGAGATCTATTCTCGTTCAGGGTCTGGTCGACAGAAACAGAGCCCACAGAGAAGGTCCCGACAGAGATTTCCCAACAAGCAGCAGAGTGCATGTCTAACGTCCAGAGTGCTTCAGCAGAGCCATCAGGGCTGCGGTGATTCCTCCCAACTTCAGGTTGGCGACTGGAGTCAGTAAGTTCACTGGAGAGTCCAAGCCTGATACTTGGCTTGAAGATTACCGAGTGGCTGTTCAGATCGGTGGTGGCAATGATGAGGTGGGCATGAAACACCTTCCTTTGATGTTGGAGGGCTCAGCCAGAGCGTGGCTGAATCAGTTAGCGCCTGGTAGCATTTATACTTGGGAAGATCTTGCCCGAGTATTTGTCAGAACATTTGAAGGTACTTGCAAACGGCCGACAGGGCTGACAGAATTACAATGTTGCGTTCAGAAACCGAATGAAACTTTGAGAGATTATATCTAGAGATGGATCAAATTGCACCACACGGTGGAGAATGTGTCTGATCATCAGGCAATTTGTGCCTTTAAAGAAGGCGTGAAATATCGGGAGTTGAATGTGAAATTCGGTCGGACAGGAGATATGAATCTGACTCGAATGATGGAAATTTCCACCAAGTACGCCAATGGTGAAGAAGAAGACCGACTCCGGAGTGGCAAGCACAAAACAGTCGCCCACAAAACCGGAGGAGGAAACTCTAGTCGGAAGCAGAAGCGCAAAGCCGAGCCAGCCGCTACTGGTGAAGCCTTAGCCGTGACTCAAGGGAAGTTCAAGGGGAAGCCCAAAGGGTCGTGGAACCCCAAGAAAGTAAAAGATCAAGATGGAAATGATGTGCTGGATTTACCATGCCACATTCACACAAAAAAAGATGAAGAGGGTAATTTCATTTACCCGAAGCATACCACTCGACAGTGTTGACTCCTAATCCAGCAATTCCGAGAGAAACAACCCAAGGAAAAGGAGAAAGAAGCAGACAAGGTTGAGGACGAGGAAGAGGATGATGATGGTTATCCCCACGTGAATTCCACTCTGATGATTTTCGCTGGCGTTGAGAGTAGAAGTCGATTGAAAGTCATGAACAGAGAAGTGAACATGGTCGCTCCGGTGACACCCAGTTATTTAAAGTGGTCCCAGACTGCCATTACATTCGACCAGTCCGATCACCCAACGCACATAGCCACCCCTAGGAGGCAAGCGTTGGTGGTCGACCCAGTAGTCGAGGGCACCCGACTGACTAAGGTTCTGATGGATGGTGGCAGTGGCCTGAATATAATGTATGCAGAGACGTTGAAGGGAATGGGCATTCTGATGTCCAGACTTAGTGAAAGCAATATGAGTTTCCATGGAGTCATTCCTGGCAAGAAGGCTGCATCACTCGGTCAAAGCGCTCTCGATGTAGTGTTCGGTGACTCCAAGAATTACCGCAAAGAAAAGTTGACATTTGAAGTTGTGGATTTCCAGAGTGCCTATCATGCTATTCTGGGCAGGCCAGCTTATGCACGTTTTATGGCTCGACCATGTTACGTGTACCTCAAATTGAAGATGCCTGGTCCCAAAGGGGTGATCACTATCACTGCTAGTCGGAAGAAGGCGGAAGAGTGCTTCCAGAAGGGCTCAAATATCGCCGATGCACAGATGGCCGTAATGGAATTGCAAGAATATCAAAAAAATGCAGATCCGAGTGATTTGTTGCGAGCCAAGAAGCCTACCACGAATTCAGCATTCTAGTCGTCTAGCGAAACAAAGTCGATTCACATTCACCCGACAGATCCCAATGCCGCTCCGACTCACATTTCAACCACACTCGACTTCAAATAGGAAGAAGCGCTCATTCAGTTCCTCCATGAGAACTGGGACATCTTTGCATGGAAACCTACGGACATGCCAGGTGTTCCCAAGGGACTGGCTGAGCATCGTTTGCAAGTCGACCCGAAAGTGAAACCAGTCAAAGAACATCTTTGATGGTCCCCCGTACAGAAGAGGAAGGCAATCGGTGAAGAGGTGTCTCGGCTTCTGGCGGCTGAGTTTATCTGTGAGATTTACCACTCCGAGTGATTAGCTAATGTTGTCATGGTCCCAAAGAAGGACGATTCACTTTGCATGTGCATCGACTTCAAACATATCAATCGGGCCTGCCCGAAAGATCACTTTCCTCTCCCTTGCATCGACCAAATAGTCGACTCGACTGCGGGGTGCGAGTGTTTGTCCTTTTTGGACGCTTATTCCGGGTACCACCAGATCCGTCTGTACGGACCCGACGAGATAAAAACGGCTTTCATCACCCCATTTGGGTGCTTCTGTTATGTCACTATGCCATTCAGTTTGAATAATGCTAGAGCCACATTCATGCGGATGATTCAGAAGTGCCTGCTCACTCAGACCAGGCGGAATGTGGAAGCATACATGGATGACATTGTGGTCAAGTCACGTAAAGGTTCCGACCTACTGGCTGACCTTGCTGAAACCTTTGCCAACCTCAGAAGGTATGATATCAAGCTTAATCCATCAAAGTGCATGTTTGGAGTTCCGGGCGGAAAATTACTCGGTTTTCTCGTTTCCGAACGAGGGATCGACACTAACCCAGAGAAAGTGGGTGCCATACTCCAGATGAAACGCCCTGTGCATGTGCATGATGTCTATAAGCTTACTGTTTGTGTGGCCGCCCTGTGCGTGTGCATTATGTTTCTGAAGTTCTGACTCGGTCAAAGCAGAGATATCCACACTATCAGAAGCTTGTTTGTGGGATTTACATGACCATGAAGAAGGTTGCACACTATTTCTCTAATCACTCTATTGCAGTCGTCAGCGACGCTCCATTGTCGGAGATTCTGCACAACAGAGATGCAACTGGTCGAGTGCCAAAATGGGCGATTGAACTCCTTCCTTTAGATATCAAGTTTTTGGCAAAGAAAGCTATCAAGTCCCAAGCAGTGGCAGATTTCCTCGCCGAGTGGATCCAACAACAATGAGAACTCAAGTTCACTCGGAGCATTGGACCATGTTCTTTGATGGGTCCAAGATGCTGAATGGTTCTGGTGCTGGGGTGGTACTGGTATCCCCCCGAGGAGACAAGTTGAGATACGTCCTCCAGATTCACTTTGATTCCTCCAATAACAAAGCAGAATATGAAGCACTCCTATATGGGTTATGTATGGCCATTTCATTCGGCGTCCGCCGCCTCATGGTTTACGGTGACTCAGGTTTGGTGGTCAATCAAGTGATGAAAGAATGGGACGTTAGAAGCCCAGCAATGACTGGTTACTGCAATGCGGTGAGGAAGTTGGAAAAGAAGTTTGAGGGGTTAGAGCTCCATCACATACCCCGTCTGAAAAATCAAGCAGCCGATGATTTGGCAAAGATAGGTTCCAAGAGAGAAGCCATTCCCAGCAATGTGTTTTTGGAACATATTCACACACCGATAGTTCAGGAAGATCCTTTCATGGAAGAGCCCCCGCAGCCTAAGAGCGCCACAGATCCGACTGAAGTCGAGATCCAGCCGTGGTCGATCTAATCATGGAGGTCCTGGTCATTACTCCCGACTGGACAGTGCCATACATTGCGTACATCCTTAGGAAGGAACTCCCAGAGGACGAAGAAGAGGCTCGACAGATCGTCCGTTGATCCAAGGCCTTTACTATGATAAGAGGACAACTTCTCAGGGAAAGCGTGACTGGAGCCAGTCAGAAATGCATAACGCCAGAAGAAGGTCGAATGATCCTCAACGACATCCACTCGGGGACCTGTGTTCACCATGCGTCCTCTCGGGCCATCGTGGCTAAAGCATACCGATCCGGATTTTATTGGCCACGAGCAAATGAAATGGCGAAAGATATAGTCGACAAATGTGAAAGCTGCCAGTTTTACTCTGACATGTCTCACAAGCCAGCGTCAGCCCTGAAGACCATTCTCCTCATCTGGCCCTTTGCTGTTTGGGGATTAGATATGGTTGCACCACTGAGAACTGGTAGGAGCGGCTTCACTCATGTGCTCGTAGCAGTCGACAAGTTTACAAAATGGGTTGAAGCTAAACCTATTAAGAATCTTGAAGCCAGCACCACTGTCAGTTTTATCAGGGAATTGACATTCAGATATGGAGTTCCACACAGCATCATCACTGACAACGGGTTGAACTTCGATTCTGATGAGTTTAGAGCTTTCTGTGCTTCTCAACGCACACGAGTCGACTATGCTTCGGTCGCTCACCCGCAGTCGAACGGACAAGCAGAAAGAGCAAATGGCCTAATTCTTAAAGGACTGAAACCCCGACTGATGCGTCATCTCAAACACGCAGCACGCGCTTGGGTCGATGAACTTCCATGAGTTCTTAGGGGTTTGAGGACAACTCCTAATCGGTCGACTGGACGAACTCCTTTCTTTTTGGTCTATGGAGCCGAAGCTGTTCTACCAGGTGACCTGCTCCAAAACGCACCCCGAGTCAAGCTCTTCTCTGAAGAAGAAGCAGAACAGGCCTGACAAGATTCAGTCGATCCCTTAGAGGAGGAAAGAGAGATGGCCTTGATTCGATCGACCATTTATCAACAAGACTTGCGTCGATTCCATGGAAGAAACATGAGGGGTCGAGCCTTTTAAGAGGGAGACTTGGTTCTTCGAGTGGATCAACAGAAGACACACAAGCTCGCACCTGCTTGGGAAGGCCCCTTCATCATCACCAGAGTTCTCCACAATGGAGCATACCATGTTTACAGTGTTGAGTATCAGAAAGACGAGCCATGAGCTTGGAATGCGGAGCTGCTCCGCCCCTTTTATACTTAAGTACTCGTTCGAATAAAGTGTAATAAGAAGTACCTTTGTAATTTGTTTATCAAAGACAAGAGCTTTACACTCCTCTGGCACGATTGTTGTTGCTTTTGTTTATGTCTGAAAACCCCCAGTGGGTGACTTAGCTGTGAATCCGTTTCGCCTAAGTTTTCAAACAACCTGCCGAGTGGTGAGCCAGCCTCCTGCTCGGGGGCTTAGCTACGGACCCGTTTCGCCTAAGTTTTCAAAATCCAACCGAGTGGTGAGCCAGCCTCCCGCTCGGGGGCTTAGCTGCGAACCCGTTTCGCCTAAGTTTTCAAAATCCTACCGAGTGGTGAGCCAGCCTCCCACTCGGGGGCTTAGCTGCAGTCCAGTACTCGCCTAAGTTTGTAAAATCCTACCGAGTGGTGAGCAATCCTCCCACTCGGGGGCTTAGCTGCAGTCCAAGTACTCGCCTAAGTTTGTAAAATCCTACCGAGTGACGAGCAATCCTCCCACTCGGGGGCTTAGCTGCAGTCCAAGTACTCGCCTAAGTTTGTAAAATCCTACCGAGTGACGAGCAATCCTCCCACTCGGGGGCTTAGCTGCAGTCCAGTACTCGCCTAAGTTTGTAAAATCCTACCGAGTGGTGAGCAAGCCTCCCACTCGGGGCTTAGCTGCAGTCCAAGTACTCGCCTAAGTTTGTAACATCCTACCGAGTGATGAGCACTCCTCCCACTCGGGGGCTTAGCTGCAGTCCAGTACTCGCCTAAGTTTGTAAAAATCCTACCGAGTGACGAGCAATCCTCCCACTCGGGGGCTTAGCTGCAGTCCAGTACTCGCCTAAGTTTGTAAAATCCTACCGAGTGGTGAGCTAGCCTCCCACTCGGGGGCTTAGCTGCAGTCCAAGTACTCGCCTAAGTTTGTAAAATCCTGCCGAGTGATGAGCAATCCTCCCACTCGGGGGCTTAGCTACAGTCCAGTACTCGCATAAGTTTGTAAAACCTACCGAGTGGTGAGCCAGCCTCCCACTCGGGGGCTTAGCTGCAGTCCAGTACTCGCCCAAGTTTGTAACATCCTACCGAGTGGTGAGCCAGCCTCCCACTCGGGGGCTTCGCTGCAGTCTAAGTACTCGCCTAAGTTTGTAAAATCCTACCGAGTGATGAGCAATCCTCCCACTCGGGGGCTTAGCTGTAGTCCAGTACTCAACTAAGTTTGTAAAACCCTACCAAGTGGTGAGCCAGCCTCCCACTCGGGGGCTTAGCTGCAGTCGAAGTACTCGCCTAAGTTTGTAAAATCCTACCGAGTGGTGAGCAATCCTCCCACTCGGGGGCTTAGCTGCAGTCCAGTACTCGCCAAAGTTTGTAAAATCCTACTGAGTGGTGAGCCAGCCTCCCACTCGACACTAACCCAGAGAAAGTGGGTGCCATACTCCGGATGAAACGCCCTGTGCGAGTGCATGATGTCTATAAGCTTACTGTTTGTGTGGCCGCCCTAAGTCAATTCATTTCTCGCCTCGGTGAAAAGGCACTTCCTCTTTACCGACTGATGACGAAATCAGATAAGTTCGAGTGGACTCCTGAAGCTGATGCAACATTTGCAGAGCTAAACGCCCTGCTTTCCACCCAGCCGGTGCTTGCTGCCCCAGTCAGCAAACAGCCTTTACTACTTTATATAGCAGCCATTGGACAAGTCGTCAGTATAGTACTTACGGTCGAGCGGGAAGAAGAGGGAAAAGCCTATAAAGTTCAGCGCCCGGTTTATTATGTTTCTGAAGTTCTGACTCTGTCAAAGAAGAGATATCCACACTATCAGAAGCTTGTTTGTGGGATTTACATGACCATGAAGAAGGTTGCACACTATTTCTCTGATCACTCTGTTACAGTCGTCAGCGACGCTCCATTGTCAGAGATTCTGCACAACAGAGATGCAACTGGTCGAGTGCCAAAATGGGCGGTTGAACTCCTTCCTTTAGATATCAAGTTTTTGGCAAAGAAAGCTATCAAGTCCCAAGTAGTGGCAGATTTCCTCGCCGAGTGGATCGAACAACAACTGCCGACTCAAGTTCACTCGGAGCACTGTACCATGTTCTTTGATGGGTCCAAGATGCTGAATGGTTCTGGTGCTAGGGTGGTACTGGTATCCCCCCGAGGAGACAAGCTCAGATACGTCCTCCAGATTCACTTTGATTCCTCCAATAACGAAGCAGAATATGAAGCACTCCTATATGGGTTATGTATGGCCATTTCATTCGGCGTCCGCCGCCTCATGGTTTACGGTGACTCAGGTTTGGTGGTCAATCAAGTGATGAAAGAATGGGACGTTAGAAGCCCAGCAATGACTGGTTACTACAATGCTGTGAGGAAGATGGAAAATAAGTTTGAGGGGTTAGAGCTCCATCACATACCCCGTCTGAAAAATCAAGCAGCCGATGATTTGGCAAAGATAGGTTCCAAGAGAGAAGCCATTCCCAGCAATGTGTTTTTGGAACATATTCACACACCGATAGTTCAGGAAGATCCTTTCACGGAAGAGCCCCCGCAGCCTAAGAGCGCCACAGATCCCACTGAAGTCGAGATCCATCCGTGGTCGATCTAATCATGGAGGTCCTGGTCATTACTCCCGACTGGACAGTGCCGTACATTGCGTACATCCTTAGGAAGGAACTCCCAGAGGAAGAATAAGAGGCTCGACAGATCGTCCGTCGATCCAAGGCCTTTACTGTGATAAGAGGACAACTTCTCAGGGAAAGCGTGACTGGAGCCAGTCAGAAATGCATAACGCCAGAAGAAGGTCGAATGATCCTCAACGACATCCACTCGGGGACCTGTGGTCACCATGCGTCCTCTCGGGCCATCGCGGCTAAAGCATACTGAGCCAGATTTTATTGGCCACGAGCAAATGAAATGGCGAAAGATATAGTCAATAGATGTGAAGGCTGCCAGTTTTACTCTGACATGTCTCACAAGCCAGCGTCAGCCCTGAAGACCATTCTCCTCGTCTGGCCCTTTGCTGTTTGGGGATTAGATATGGTTGGACCACTGAGAACTGGTAGGAGCGGCTTCACTCATGTGCTCGTAGCAGTCGACAAGTTTCCCAAATGGATTGAAGCTAAACCTATTAAGAATCTTGAAGCCAGCACCGCTGTCAGTTTTATCAGGGAATTGACATTCAGATATGGAGTTCCACACAACATCATCACTGACAACGGGTTGAACTTCGATTCTGATGAGTTTAGAGCTTTCTGTGCTTCTCAAGGCACACGAGTCGACTATGCTTCGGTCGCTCACCCGCAGTCGAATGGACAAGCAGAAAGAGAAAATGGCCTAATTCTCAAAGGACTGAAACCCCGACTGATGTGTGATCTCAAACACGCAGCATGCGCTCGGGTCGATGAACTTCCATGAGTTCTTTGGGGGTTGAGGACAACTCCTAATCAGTCGACTGGACGAACTCCTTTCTTTTTGGTCTATGGAGCCGAAGCTGTTCTACCAAGTGACCAGCTCCAAAACGCACCCCGAGTCAAGCTCTTCTCTGAAGAAGAAGCAGAACAGGTCTGACAAGATTCAGTCGATCCCTTAGAGGAGGAAAGAGAGATGGCCTTGATCCGATCGACCATTTATCAACAAGACTTGCGTCGATTTCATGGAAGAAACATGAGGGGTCGAGCCTTTTAAGAGGGAGACTTGGTTCTTCGAGTGGATCAACAGAAGACACACAAGCTCGCCCCTGCTTGGGAAGGCCCCTTCATCATCACCAGAGTTCTCCACAATGGAGCATACCATGTTTACAGTGTTGAGTATCAGAAAGACGAGCCACGAGCTTGGAATGCGGAGCTGCTCCGCCCCTTTTATACTTAAGTACTCGTTCGAATAAAGTGTAATAAGAAGTACCTTTGTAATTTTTTTATCAAAGACAAGAGCTTTACACTCCTCTGGCACGATTGTTGTTGCTTTTGTTTACGTCTGAAAACCCCCAGTGGGTGACTTAGCTGTGAATCTGTTTCGCCTAAGTTTTCAAACAACCTACCAAGTGGTGAGCCAGCCTCCCGCTCGGGGGCTTAGCTACGAACCCATTTCGCCTAAGTTTTCAAAATCCTACCGAGTGGTGAGCCAGCCTCCCACTCGGGGGCTTAGCTGCAGTCCAGTACTCGCCTAAGTTTGTAAAATCCTACCGAGTGGTGAGCAATCCTCCCACTCGGGGGCTTAGCTGCAGTCCAAGTACTCGCCTAAGTTTGTAAAATCCTCCGAGTGACAAGCAATCCTCCCACTCGGGGGCTTAGCTGCAGTCCAGTACTCGCCTAAGTTTGTAAAATCCTACCGAGTGGTGAGCCAGCCTCCCACTCGGGGGCTTAGCTGCAGTCAAAGTACTCGCCTAAGTTTGTAAAATCCTACCGAGTGATGAGCAATCCTCCCACTCGAGGGCTTAGCTGCAATCCAGTACTGGCCTAAGTTTGTAAAATCCTACCGAGTGGTGAGCCAGCCTCCCACTCGGGGGCTTAGCTGCAGTCCAAGTACTCGCCTAAGTTTGTAAAATCCTACCGAGTGGTGAGCAATCCTCCCACTCGGGGGCTTAGCTGCAGTCCAGTACTCGCCTAAGTTTGTAAAATCCTACCGAATAGTGAGCCAGCCTCCCACTCGGGGGCTTAGCTGCAGTCCAGTACTCGCCAAAGTTTGTAAAATCCTTTCCCTAAGAACTACACCATAAATACAACATGCGCTCCATCCTTGTCTGCAAGGATGGCGAGGCGCAGGTCGACTTCAACCTTCTCCTCCGAGCTACGCCACAAATACAACATGCGCTCCATCCTTGTCCGCAAGGACGGCGAGGCACAGGTCGACTGCAACCTTCTCCTCCGAGCTACGCCACAAATACAATGGAGCAGATCCCAAAAGCAATCGCAAGTATACTCAAAAGTAGTTCAGATAAATCCTAAAGTTCCAAGCAACAAATCAAAAGTACTCGAGCATCAAGCCCGAAGGAGTTTAATGGTTACGGCAACCACTCGGCATTCCAAGGTAAATTTAAGACATGTTTAAATCTCATAGTTTGTTCACTCGGCAGGAGGAGGGCTGGAGGGTGCGACGAATTCGTCCAAGTCGATTCCATCTGCGATCCGAGTGGCAGTAGCGTTGAAAGTCTCCATAAAGGACTAGAAGTCATGCCTTTTGGTGTTGGCGACCTTGATCACCGCCAGCTTGTCTTCACGAGCTTCCTTGCAGTGGACTGTGACCAAGGACAACGCCACGTCAGCACCACACCGGGCAGAGGACTTCTTCCATTCTCGCACTCGACCAGGAATCTCGTTGAGCCGAGCCATCAGAGATTCCAAGTCATTTTGAAGCGTCGCCCCTGGCCAGAGCGATGAGTCGATCCGTGAAACTGCCACCTTCAGGCGTGCGAGATAACTTGTGACGCCGGCGACACGGGATTCCAGTCGGAGCACGTTCATGGCAGTCTCATCGCAAACCGGAGAAACGATAGGGTCTAGACCAGTCTCGATCCTTCCGGTTTCATCGTCAAAGTTTTGGCAGAATTCTGCAGTCAAAGAGTTAGTGAGTCGACTAGACAGGATTAACTTGCAAGCAGCAAAGCAGTCGGATTAAAAGGAGTACCTTCCAGCATAAGATAGAACTTCTTGGCAAGAGTTCTCAGATAGGCTTCCATGTCGTTTCTCTTGCGGACCGCAGACTCTAGCTTCTCATTCAGAGCAATCTTGTCCTTCTTCAGACGACTTACTTCTCGGCTAGACTAATTGAGACAGGACTTCAGCTTGTTCACCTCCCCTTCCAACGCTCCGACCGAAGCCAGCTTCTGGTCTGCAAGGGCAGTCTTGTCTTGAGCTTCGTTCTGTGCAGCTGCAAGGTCCAAGTCCTTCTTCTCCAGAGCCAACCTCATTTTCTCTGCCAAAGAAGCAATCGGATCAAACAGGAGATCAAAGAAATATCTTAAAAGACGATCAATGTGAACAGTCAACAGGCAGCTACCTTCCATACCAGCAGCTTCATCTTCGGCTTTCTTCAACTTTTGCTGGGCCAACTCCAAGTCGAGGTTGAGTTACCTCTGCTTCTCCTCAAACTCGGCAAACTTAGAAATGAGAGAACAAGATTTCTGTAGGAGATAAAAGACGTGTCAATCGACAAGATCAAAGGTTATTTACTTCCGAGTGAATAAAACTTAAAAGTTCACTTAGACCCCAGCCGACTGCCTGCAGTCGACTGCGGTCTCGGGGACTACACCCAGCGGGTGCACTTGGCGTGCCCCCACTGATTCAGACCCAACTCGACCGGTCCGCCCGGGTCAAGTAAAAAAAAGAAGAGAAAAGAACTATTCGGACCCCGGCCAACTACCAGCAGTCGACCGCGGTCTCGGGGACTACACCCAGTGGGTGCACTTAGAGTGCCCCCACGGTTCAGATCCTACTCGCCCAGACCGAGTGGAAGAGCGCAAATACCAAAGACAACAAAACACCCAGTGGGTGTACAGATTTGACGCAAACAATAAGAGATTGTATGGAAGAAAATATTTCGGGCAGCATATCCTAATAGAACAAGGTCAGTCGGAAGTTTACTTACCTAGACATTGGCCCGGAGAGCAGCACTGGCGTCGTAAGCAGCCTGGCTATGCTCGTGCACCATCTTCATCCGCTCCATCATCACATTAGCCTGACGGATGGCTTCTGCAGCCGCGTCTGACTAGTTTTCCGGAACATGGTAGTTGGTGAAGAAGGGGGCAGACGACCCAGGTGCGGCAGCTTGGAGCTCCGAAGCATGAGGCTGGACGAGTGAAGAGAACACCGGTTCAATCGACGGTGCAGGGCGCTCACTCGACAATGGTACAACAAAAGTTACAAAGGCCCCGCCTACGTCTTTAGATTGCCAGGCAGTTGGTGTGGTCGTCGGTCCCTGCTGAGACGTCTTTCCAGCTGCTACTTTTTTGTTCTTTCTGGGCCTAGGGGCCACGTCTTCATCATCATCTAGAAGATCAATGACGTTGGGTGGAGCTGCAGAGAAATCAGTCGACCCCTAGTGAATCGCTAGAATTTAATCGACCAAGTAATCAAGAACAAGATCATAAGAGTTTTTACCTGGGTTGGAAGTAACCGCATCTTCCATCTCCTCATCTCGATATTGGTAGGAAGAAGTTCTAGATGTAGCAGCACTGCAAATGTCAACATTCAGTTGGTTACGTTCTGTTGCTCGAGTCGTCCAGAAGAGCAGATCAGATGATTACCCGGAGATGGTGGGGACGGTCACTTTGATTTGGGGCAAAGCCTTCGGTGGTTTAGAGGAGGTGGCTTTCGGTGCTTTTGGCGCAGGAGGCGGCACAATCTTGGGCTGTTTCGTTATCTTCTCAGTCGGCGCTAGCGAAGACGTCCAAGGGCGCTTAGAAGATGGCCCAGTCGGTGCAGCCGCCAGGACCGGGGTGCCCGCCGGGTCTTGAGCGTGCTTGGATCTTCTCTCTCTGCGAGGAGGCGAGTCGACCTCCTCGTTGTCACTCGATTCATCGCTCTCCTCGTCCTCCTCCACATCCGAGTGCCACTCACCACTCTCGCCCATGCTCGCCCCTTCCTTGACGTCTTGCTCCTGCACTCCGTTGGGCATCGAGTACATATCAATAAGAGCCTGAAAAGACAATGAACAAAAGAAATACAGTCGACCGTCAACAAGGTGTTACACAGTGAATCGAGAAGATACTTGACAAAGCAGAATCATACATGTTCCGGCTGGCGCGAATGGTCGAATGGAATCATCCTCCTAGACCCCCGGGGATTATCTTTGTTGCTGGTGATTCCTCTCAGCCACTTCTCCACCGTGTCTTCACTAATGTCCTCCGGGTGGATCCGAGTGGAGTCCTCGAGTCCCGAGTACATCCACATCGGATGGTCACGGGCTTGAAGTGGTTGGATGCGTCGACTGAGAAAGACCGCCAGCACATCCATTCCAGTCACCCCGTCACGGACAAGTTGGACGACCCGCTCGACCAACACCTTCACCTGTGCCTTCTCTTCCGGGATCACCCTCAAGGAGGAGGGATTCTCCACTTGATCCAAGGAAAAGGGGGGAAGTCCAGTCGACTGACCCGGAGTCGGCTGGTCCTTATAGTAAAACCAGGTCGACTGCCAGCCCCGGACCGAGTCAGGAAGGATCATAGCCGGGAAGGTGCTCTTATTCCTCATTGGGATTCCAAGGCCCTCGCACATCTAAATCACGGTCGTCCTCTAGTCACTTGGGTTGGCCTTCTTGACCGACTGGGAGCGACAGGTGAATATGTGCTTGAAGAGACCCAAGTGCGGTCGACAACCCAAGAAATTTTCGCACATCGACACGAAGGCAGCAAGGTACATGATAGTGTTTGGAGTAAAGTGGTGGTGTTGAGCCCCGAAGAAATTCAAAAAGCCACAAAAGAAAGGGTGGGGAGGCAAAGAAAACCCGCGGTCGACGTGAGTGGTGAGGAGAACACACTCACCCTCCCACAGTCAGGGTTCGGTCTCGTTCCCCGGGAGCCGTGCCGACTCGTGGGGGATCACCCCCCCCCACCAGATCGTCGAGGTCATCCTGGCTAATCATCAAGCGGATCCAATCGCCCTGGATCCAGCCCGGCGGCAGGCCGGACCTTGCCGAGGATCCACCTCGGCTGGTCCGCTTCCCTTTTTCTTTCGCCGTTGCCTTCTTTGCACGCTCCAGCGCCACTGTCTTCTCCTTCCCCATGGCAGCGAATCGAGTCCGAGCGGAGCTATGACGCCGAGAGCGGAAGCAGAGGTAGCGGAGAAATCTGAGGAAGAAGAAGGAGAATGAGGGCGCACTGTCCAAAGGCCCGGTCCGGTGCCTTTTATAAAGATACTTCCGAGTGACTGACTGGTAGGCCCGAACGATCTCATCAAATCCCGCAACAGTCGCGCACGCGATACATGGCTAAAAAGGTGGCATGGGGAACCAGGCGACCTGCCTAATCCGTCCCGATTACCACGGCCTCCCCTGCCAGGCGTGCTTCCCAAAATTCGAATCCCGCGAAATCCGCGGACAGTAGAACAACTTGTCAGACGGAAGACATCCTCCGCATCATCACTCGAAGCTTTTCAGTAAAAGTTCACTCGACAGAAAACTAAGAATGGATCAAGGCGACTGAAAAAGAAGTTGGTGTCATCACCTCAGTTCATTGATCCCGAGCAAGATATATTCATAACAACGAAAAATGGGTCGGAAGCGTTCTCAACTTCTTCCTCACCCAAACCCCGATCCATTCGGGGGCTAATGATGAAGCCATGTACCTAGGGTAGGGTCATGGATCTGTCCAAGATACCCTCCCCAAGGACATCTCTAAAAGAACCAGAAGTAGTCGAAGAAAAATCATCATCCACTCGACCATGAAGCCATGTTCCACTCGACAGTCTTGAAGACACTCGACTGTACGGACAACCACTCGACTACTAGGAGATCTAGGGCCACTCCACTCTGCAATGGTCGAGATTTAAGTCATGGCCTTAATGGTCATTATGTACTTTTATTACAGGCATTACCAGTAATGTCTCCATCTTTATGTACCTTAAACCCTTTGTAACTGAGGGTGGGAGGGGTCTGGCAAACTCTATATAAGCCACCCCCTCCTCAGGGACAAGGGTTCGCACCCCCTATACACACACGCATATAATCCAGTCGACCGCCTCCGGGCTCCGAGACATAGAGTTGTTACTTCCTCCGAGAAGGGCCTGAACTCGTAAAACTCGTGTGTACAACTTCTCCATAGCTAGGATCTTGCCTCTAAATTTCTACCCCCATTCTACTGTCAGACTTAGAACCACGACAGTTGACGCGCCGGGCGGCAGGACAACTTGTCAGACGGAAGACATCGTCCGCATCATCATTCGAAGCTTTTCAGTAAAAGTTCACTCGACAAAAAACTAAGAATGGATCAAGGCGACTGAAAAAGAAGTTGGTGTCATCACCTCAGTTCATTGATCCCGAGGAAGATATATTCATAACAATGAAAAATGGGTCGGAAGCGTTCTCAACTTCTTCCTCACTCAAACCCTGATCCATTCGGGGGCTAATGATGAAGCCATGTACCTAGGGTAGGGTCATGGATCTGTCCAAGATACCCTCCCCAAGGATATCTCTAAAAGAACCAGAAGAAGTCGAAGAAAAATCATCATCCACTCGACCAGGAAGCCATGTTACACTCGAGAGTCTTGAAGACACTCGACCGTACGGACAACCACTCGACTACTAGAAGATCTAGAGCCACTCCACTCTGCAACGGTCGGGATTTAAGTCATGGCCTTAATGGTCATTATGTACTCTTATTACAGGCGTTACCAGTAACATCTCCATCTTTATGTACCTTAAACCCTTTGTAACTGAGGGCGGGAGGGGTCTGGCGAACTCTATATAAGCCAACCCCTCCTCAGGGACAAGGGTTCGCACCCCCTGTAACATACATGCATATAATCCAGTCGACCGCCTCCGGGCTCCGAGACATAGGGTTGTTACTTCCTCTCAAAAGGGCCTAAACTCGTAAAACTCGTGTGTACAACTCCTCCATAGCTAGGATCTTGCCTCTACATTTTTACCCCCATTCTACTGTCAGACTTAGAACCACGATAATTGGTGCCCACCGTGGGGCAGGTGTCTTAGTGACTTGTTGGAGAAGTTGCAATTTTTCCGATCCCCTTCATCATGGTTTCAGGCGGAGGTTTGGCTGAGGGCCGCGAGATCCGTCTCGGCGCGCTCGTGTTTGTCGCCAACGACTCCGCTTGGCTTCGGGAGGCTCCACTCGATGTCGACGCACTCCCCATCCGCGGGGCAACGCACTTTCGCGCGTGCGTCCGCGTCGTCCTCCTACGGCAGCCGTCCACCCAGTATCGGTCCGCTCCTGTAGCTTCCCCCTCCCTGCAGCCTGCCGGAGTAAACGTTCCGGTCGATCGAGGCTTCAGCGGTGGGTGAGGCATGCGGTGGCTCGCCAGTCGGCCACCCCCAAGTCATGGCAATCGAGCCCGACGAAACTCTCTATGGCCTGTTCGATCTGTCGACTGGCTCCGTAGAGACTGCATCCGAGTGCGACAGCAGCGACCCTGCGGTGGAAGTTTTGATGCTCAATGGTCCACGCAGTCCTCCTGGCTTCACCCGTGAATACGGAGGTGATGGGGGTGGCAATCCATCGCATGTTCACAAAGAGTACCGCCCCGAACCCCTCTCTTCGCAGCGGAGGGAAGAACTGCGCCGCCGGAACATGGATGCACTTCACACTCCTATCGTTGGAGAAACCCCTAAGGCCCAGGCCTTGGAGGAGGCGCGCCTGACCAACTTGGCTAAGCGCACTCGACTGGAGAACCTCCAGCACGCACTCGAGGAGCGTGCTCGGCAGTGTGCTCCCGAATCCAGTTGATGTCAACTTTTTCCACCTTCGACTTAGGTATACCGGACTCCAATCCAGAATCTCGCAGCTGCGGCCCGAATAGCAGAGTCAATTCAACCTTCCTAGTCAAAAGCTGGTCGAGGTTTGGTGCAGATCCGGGCCTTGCTCCGAGCCGCGGGTGAGCAGAACACAGTATTATCTCAGTCGCGGAATAGGATTCACAGCAGATCCGTGGTTGCAGACACGGTCCAGTCGGCTCACAACCCAAGATCGGCCCCGAGGTGTGAGGGACGTGGAGATCGACGAGATCAGTACAGAAGCCGCGAGCAGTATGATCACCGACTCGATTACGACGATCATCGTCGAGTTACCACGCCTCCCCCAAGGAGTGGATCGCACGTGCCTCGGCAACAGGATGACAGACGCCCTCACAGTGGTGGACGAAGGATTCCAGTCGACCCTAGGTAACCGGGCTTTGATGCGAGATCTATTCTCGTTCAGGGTCTGGTCGACAGAAACAGAGCCCACAGAGAAGGCCCCAACAGAGATTTTCCAACCAGCAGCAGAGTGCATGTCTCATGTCCAGAGTGCTTCAGCAGAGCCATCAGGGCTGCGGTGATTCCTCCCAACTTCCGGTTGGCGACTGGAGTTAGTAAGTTCACTGGAGAGTCCAAGCCTGATACTTGGCTTGAAGAATACCGAGTGGCTGTTCAGATTGGTGGTGGCAATGATGAGGTGCCCATGAAACACGTTCCTTTGATGTTGGAGGGCTCAGCCAGAGCGTGGCTGAATCAGTTAGCGCCTGGTAGCATTTATACTTGGGAAGATCTTGCCCAAGTATTTGTCAGAACATTTGAAGGTACTTGCAAACGGCCGGCAGGGCTGACAGAATTACAATGTTGCATTCAGAAACCGAATGAAACTTTGAGATATTATATCCAGAGATGGATCACATTGCACCACATGGTGGAGAATGTGTCTGATCATCAGGCAATTTGTGCCTTTAAAGAAGGCATGAAATATCAGGAGTTGAATCTGAAGTTCGGTCGGACAGGAGATATGACTCTGACTCGGATGATGGAAATTTCCACCAAGTACGCCAACGGTGAAGAATAAGACCGACTCCGGATTGGCAAGCACAAAACAGTCGCCCACGAAACCGGAGGAGGAAACTCCAGTCGGAAGCAGAAGCGCAAAGCCGAGCCAGCCGCTCCTGGTGAAGCCTTAGCCGTGACTCAAGGGAAGTTCAAGGGGAAGCCCAAAGGGCCGTGGAACCCCAAGAAAGTAAAAGATCAAGATGGAAATGATGTGCTGGATTTACCATGACACATTCACACCAAAAAAGATGAAGAGGGTAATTTCCTTTACCCGAAGCATACCACTCGACAGTGTCGACTCCTAATCCAGCAATTCCGAGAGAAACAACCCAAGGAAAAGGAGAAAGAAGCAGACAAGGTTGAGGACGAGGAAGAGGATGATGATGGTTATCCCCACGTGAATTCCACTCTGATGATTTTCGCTGGCGTTGAGAGTAAAAGTCGATTGAAAGTCATCAACAGAGAAGTGAACATGGTCGCTCCGGTGACACCCAGTTATTTGAAGTGGTCCCAGATTGCCATTACATTCGACCAGTCCGATAACCCAGCGCACATAGCCACCCATAGGAGGCAAGCCTTGGTGGTCGACCCAGTAGTCGAAGGCACCCGACTGACTAAGGTTCTGATGGATGGTGGCAGTGGCCTGAATATACTGTATGCAGAGACGTTGAAGGGAATGGGCATTCCGATGTCCAGACTTAGTGAAAGCAATATGAGTTTCCATGGAGTCATTCCTGGCAAGAAGGCTGCATCACTCGGTCAGAGCGCTCTCGATGTGGTGTTCGGTGACTCCAAGAATTACCGCAAAGAAAAGTTGACATTTGAAGTTGTGGATTTCCAGAGTGCCTATCATGCTATTCTAAGAAGGCCAGCTTATGCACGTTTTATGGCTTGACCATGTTACGTGTACCTCAAATTGAAGATGCCTGGTCCCAAAGGGGTGATCGCTATCACTGGTAGTCGGAAGAAGGCGGAAGAGTGCTCCCAGAAGGCCTCAAAGATCGCCGATGCATAGATGGCCGTAGTGGAATTGCAAGAATATCAAAAAGATGCAGATCTGAGTGATTTGTTGCGAGCCAAGAAGCCTGCCACGGATTCAGCATTCTAGTCGTCTGGCGAAACAAAGTCGATTCACATTCACCCAACAGATCCCAATGCCGCTCCGACTCACATTTCAACCACACTCGACTCCAAATAGGAAGAAGCGCTCATTCAGTTCCTCCGTGAGAACTGGGACATCTTTGCATGGAAACCTTCGGACATGCCTGGTGTTCCCAGGAGACTGGCTGAGCATCGTTTGCGAGTCGACCCAAAAGTGAAACCAGTCAAAGAACATCTTCCATGGTCCGCCGTACAGAAGAGGAAGGCAATCAGTGAAGAGGTGACTCGGCTTCTGGCAGCTGAGTTTATCCGTGAGATTTACCACTCCGAGTGGTTAGCTAATGTTGTCATGGTCCCAAAGAAGGAAGATTCACTTCGCATGTGCATCGACTTCAAACATATCAATCGGGCCTGCCCAAAAGATCACTTTCCTCTCCCTCGCATCGACCAAATAGTCGACTCGACTGCGGGGTGCGAGCGTTTGTCCTTTTTGGACGCTTATTCCGGGTACCACCAGATCTGTCTGTACGGACCCGACGAGATAAAAACGGCTTTCATCACCCCATTTGGGTGCTTCTGTTATGTCACTATGCCATTCAGTTTGAATAATGCTGGAGCCACATTCATGCGGATGATTCAGAAGTGCCTGCTCACTCAGACCAGTCGGAATGTGGAAGCATACATGGATGACATTGTGGTCAAGTCACATAAAGGTTCCAACCTATTGGTTGACCTTGCTGAAACCTTTGCCAACCTCAGAAGGTATGATATCAAGCTTAATCCATCAAAGTGCATGTTTGGAGTTCCGGGCAGAAAATTACTCAGTTTTCTCGTTTCCGAACGAGGGATCGACACTAACCCAGAGAAAGTGGGTGCCATACTCCGGATGAAACGCCCTGTGCGAGTGCATGATGTCTATAAGCTTACTGTTTGTGTGGCCGCCCTAAGTCAATTCATTTCTCGCCTCGGTGAAAAGGCACTTCCTCTTTACCGACTGATGACGAAATCAGATAAGTTCGAGTGGACTCCTGAAGCTGATGCAACATTTGCAGAGCTAAACGCCCTGCTTTCCAGCCAGCCGGTGCTTGCTGTCCCAGTCAGCAAAGAGCCTTTACTACTTTATATAGCAGCCATTGGACAAGTCGTCAGTATAGTACTTACGGTCGAGCGGGAAGAAGAGGGAAAAGCCTATAAAGTTCAGCGCCCGGTTTATTATGTTTCTGAAGTTCTGACTCTGTCAAAGAAGAGATATCCACACTATCAGAAGCTTGTTTGTGGGATTTACATGACCATGAAGAAGGTTGCACACTATTTCTCTGATCACTCTGTTACAGTCGTCAGCGACGCTCCATTGTCAGAGATTCTGCACAACAGAGATGCAACTGGTCGAGTGCCAAAATGGGCGGTTGAACTCCTTCCTTTAGATATCAAGTTTTTGGCAAAGAAAGCTATCAAGTCCCAAGTAGTGGCAGATTTCCTCGCCGAGTGGATCGAACAACAACTGCCGACTCAAGTTCACTCGGAGCATTGTACCATGTTCTTTGATGGGTCCAAGATGCTGAATGGTTCTGGTGCTAGGGTGGTACTGGTATCCCCCCGAGGAGACAAGCTCAGATACGTCCTCCAGATTCACTTTGATTCCTCCAATAACGAAGCAGAATATGAAGCACTCCTATATGGGTTATGTATGGCCATTTCATTCGGCGTCCGCCGCCTCATGGTTTACGGTGACTCAGGTTTGGTGGTCAATCAAGTGATGAAAGAATGGGACGTTAGAAGCCCAGCAATGACTGGTTACTACAATGCTGTGAGGAAGATGGAAAATAAGTTTGAGGGGTTAGAGCTCCATCACATACCCCGTCTGAAAAATCAAGCAGCCGATGATTTGGCAAAGATAGGTTCCAAGAGAGAAGCCATTCCCAGCAATGTGTTTTTGGAACATATTCACACACCGATAGTTCAGGAAGATCCTTTCACGGAAGAGCCCCCGCAGCCTAAGAGCGCCACAGATCCCACTGAAGTCGAGATCCATCCGTGGTCGATCTAATCATGGAGGTCCTGGTCATTACTCCCGACTGGACAGTGCCGTACATTGCGTACATCCTTAGGAAGGAACTCCCAGAGGAAGAATAAGAGGCTCGACAGATCGTCCGTCGATCCAAGGCCTTTACTGTGATAAGAGGACAACTTCTCAGGGAAAGCGTGACTGGAGCCAGTCAGAAATGCATAACGCCAGAAGAAGGTCGAATGATCCTCAACGACATCCACTCGGGGACCTGTGGTCACCATGCGTCCTCTCGGGCCATCGCGGCTAAAGCATACTGAGCCAGATTTTATTGGCCACGAGCAAATGAAATGGCAAAAGATATAGTCAATAGATGTGAAGGCTGCCAGTTTTACTCTGACATGTCTCACAAGCCAGCGTCAGCCCTGAAGACCATTCTCCTCGTCTGGCCCTTTGCTGTTTGGGGATTAGATATGGTTGGACCACTGAGAACTGGTAGGAGCGGCTTCACTCATGTGCTCGTAGCAGTCGACAAGTTTCCCAAATGGATTGAAGCTAAACCTATTAAGAATCTTGAAGCCAGCACCGCTGTCAGTTTTATCAGGGAATTGACATTCAGATATGGAGTTCCACACAACATCATCACTGACAACGGGTTGAACTTCGATTCTGATGAGTTTAGAGCTTTCTGTGCTTCTCAAGGCACACGAGTCGACTATGCTTCGGTCGCTCACCCGCAGTCGAATGGACAAGCAGAAAGAGAAATGGCCTAATTCTCAAAGGACTGAAACCCCGACTGATGTGTGATCTCAAACACGCAGCATGCGCTCGGGTCGATGAACTTCCATGAGTTCTTTGGGGGTTGAGGACAACTCCTAATCAGTCGACTGGACGAACTCCTTTCTTTTTGGTCTATGGAGCCGAAGCTGTTCTACCAAGTGACCAGCTCCAAAACGCACCCCGAGTCAAGCTCTTCTCTGAAGAAGAAGCAGAACAGGCCTGACAAGATTCAGTCGATCCCTTAGAGGAGGAAAGAGAGATGGCCTTGATCCGATCGACCATTTATCAACAAGACTTGCGTCGATTTCATGGAAGAAACATGAGGGGTCGAGCCTTTTAAGAGGGAGACTTGGTTCTTCGAGTGGATCAACAGAAGACACACAAGCTCGCCCCTGCTTGGGAAGGCCCCTTCATCATCACCAGAGTTCTCCACAATGGAGCATACCATGTTTACAGTGTTGAGTATCAGAAAGACGAGCCACGAGCTTGGAATGCGGAGCTGCTCCGCCCCTTTTATACTTAAGTACTCGTTCGAATAAAGTGTAATAAGAAGTACCTTTGTAATTTGTTTATCAAAGACAAGAGCTTTACACTCCTCTGGCACGATTGTTGTTGCTTTTGTTTACGTCTGAAAACCCCCAGTGGGTGACTTAGCTGTGAATCTGTTTCGCCTAAGTTTTCAAACAACCTACCGAGTGGTGAGCCAGCCTCCCGCTCGGGGGCTTAGCTACGAACCCATTTCGCCTAAGTTTTCAAAATCCTACCGAGTGGTGAGCCAGCCTCCCACTCGGGGGCTTAGCTGCAGTCCAGTACTCGCCTAAGTTTGTAAAATCCTACCGAGTGGTGAGCAATCCTCCCACTCGGGGGCTTAGCTGCAGTCCAAGTACTCGCCTAAGTTTGTAAAATCCTCCGAGTGACAAGCAATCCTCCCACTCGGGGGCTTAGCTGCAGTCCAGTACTCGCCTAAGTTTGTAAAATCCTACCGAGTGGTGAGCCAGCCTCCCACTCGGGGGCTTAGCTGCAGTCAAAGTACTCGCCTAAGTTTGTAAAATCCTACCGAGTGATGAGCAATCCTCCCACTCGAGGGCTTAGCTGCAATCCAGTACTGGCCTAAGTTTGTAAAATCCTACCGAGTGGTGAGCCAGCCTCCCACTCGGGGGCTTAGCTGCAGTCCAAGTACTCGCCTAAGTTTGTAAAATCCTACCGAGTGGTGAGCAATCCTCCCACTCGGGGGCTTAGCTGCAGTCCAGTACTCGCCTAAGTTTGTAAAATCCTACCGAATAGTGAGCCAGCCTCCCACTCGGGGGCTTAGCTGCAGTCCAGTACTCGCCAAAGTTTGTAAAATCCTTTCCCTAAGAACTACACCATAAATACAACATGCGCTCCATCCTTGTCTGCAAGGATGGCGAGGCGCAGGTCGACTTCAACCTTCTCCTCCGAGCTACGCCACAAATACAACATGCGCTCCATCCTTGTCCGCAAGGACGGCGAGGCACAGGTCGACTGCAACCTTCTCCTCCGAGCTACGCCACAAATACAATGGAGCAGATCCCAAAAGCAATCGCAAGTATACTCAAAAGTAGTTCAGATAAATCCTAAAGTTCCAAGCAACAAATCAAAAGTACTCGAGCATCAAGCCCGAAGGAGTTTAATGGTTACGGCAACCACTCGGCATTCCAAGGTAAATTTAAGACATGTTTAAATCTCATAGTTTGTTCACTCGGCAGGAGGAGGGCTGGAGGGTGCGACGAATTCGTCCAAGTCGATTCCATCTGCGATCCGAGTGGCAGTAGCGTTGAAAGTCTCCATAAAGGACTAGAAGTCATGCCTTTTGGTGTTGGCGACCTTGATCACCGCCAGCTTGTCTTCACGAGCTTTCTTGCAGTGGACTGTGACCAAGGACAACGCCACATCAGCACCACACCGGGCAGAGGACTTCTTCCATTCTTGCACTCGACCAGGAATCTCGTTGAGCCAAGCCATCAGAGATTCCAAGTCATTTTGAAGCGTCGCCCCTGCGGCATAGGATTTAGACTGGCGTGCTGACCTCTCTGTTGTGCCTAGGTAGGGTTGCAACGTGTTGATCTTTCGAGGCCGGGCATGACCCAGGAAAGTGTGTCTGGACAAAGGGGATCGAGCGTGTTCGGAAATGTGGTGCACCCCTGCAGGGAAGTTAATCTATTTGAATAGCCGTGATCTTCGGTAACAGGACAACTTGGAGTTATACCTTGACCTTATGACAACTAGAACCGGATAGTTAATATAACACACCCTTCCAAGTGCCAGATACAACCGGTGATCGCTCTCTCACAGGGCGACGAGGGGAGGATCATCGGTTAGGATTATGCTATGCGATGATACTTGGTGAACTTACCTTCTACTCTCTTCTACATGCTGCAAGATGGAGGTGGCCAGAAGCATAGTCTTCGATAGGACCAGCTATCCCCCTCTTATTCCGGCATTCTGCAGTTCAGTCCACATATGATACCCTTATTCCATTTGATACCATTGCATACATACGTAGTGTAGCTCCTTGCTTGCGAGTACTTTGGATGAGTACTCACGGTTGCTTTGTTCCCCCTTTCCCCCCTTCCTATACCCGATTGCTGCGACCAGACGATGGAGTCCAGGAGCCAGACGCCACCATCGACAATGACTCCTACTACTCTAGAGGGGCCTACTACTACGTGCAGGCCGCTGACGACGACTAGGAGTAGTTTAGGAGGATCCCAGGCAGGAGGCCTGCGCCTCTTTTGATCTGTATCCCAGTTTTTGCTAGCCTTCTTAAGGCAAACTTGTTTAACTTATGTCTGTACTCAGATATTGTTGCTTCCGCTGACTCGTCTATGATCGAGCTCTTTTATTCGAGCCTTCGAGGCCCCTGGCTTGTAATATGATGCTTGTATGACTTATTTTATTTGTAGAGTTGTGTTGTGATATCTTCCCGTGAGTCCCTGATCTTGATCATACACGTTTGCGTGTATGATTAGTGTACGATTGAATCGGGGGCGTCACAGCCGGCTGCTGGAGTTCACCGTAATGGCCTGGATGGCGCCCTGACGGAGGGATGTGGTTCCGCAGCCACTACATTGGAACCAAGTAGTACACGTGGCTTTTATCCACCATGGGCTATGACTTCCACCGTGAGTCCTTTAGCCAGAGGTGTCTTGACCCTCTATAGGCAACAGCTGCATCACCTTACTCCAAGCGGTGTGTTGCATATGTCTTGCTTTGCGACTCTTTGTGAATGCTTCTTTGGGGTCCGCACACATTTTGATCTCTTCAGGTATTTCTTTGAAGCAGTTCCTTGTGATGAAGCCATGTACCTAGGGTAGGGTCATGGATCTGTCCAAGATACCCTCCCCAAGGACATCTCTAAAAGAACCAGAAGTAGTCGAAGAAAAATCATCATCCACTCGACCATGAAGCCATGTTCCACTCGATAGTCTTGAAGATACTCGACCGTACGGACAACCACTCACTACCAGAAGATCTAGATCCACTCCACTCTGCAACGGTCGGGATTAAGTCATGGCCTTAATGGTCATTGTGTACTTTTATTACAGGCGTTACCAGTAACGTCTCCATCTTTATGTACCTTAAACCCTTTGTAACTGAGGGCGGGAGGGGTCTGGCGAACTCTATATAAGCCACCCCCTCCTCAGGGACAAGGGTTCGCACCCCCTGTGACACACACGCATATAATCCAGTCGACCGCCTCCGGGCTCTGAGACGTAGGGTTGTTACTTCCTCCGAGAAGGGCCTGAACTCGTAAAACTCGTGTGTTCAACTCCTCCATTGCTAGGATATTGCCTCTGCATGGTTCGCACCCCCTGTAACACACACGCATATAATCCAGTCGACCACCTCTGGGCTCCGAGACGTAGGGCTGTTACTTCCTCCGAGAAGGGCCTGAACTCGTAAAACTCGTGTGTACAACTCCTCCATAGCTATGATCTTGCCTCTATCTTTCTACCCCCATTCTACTGTCAGACTTAGAACCACGACACCTTGTCTTAAGGATGGAAACATTTCTTCATGCGGCGGTGCCGTCGTCCATCCTTGTCTAGGCTCCAATTATTTTGAGCTGGCGACCGCCCTTCATCCTGAGTCGTGGAAGTGCGGGTGGTTTTATGCCCTGAATAACTCCTTCAACCCTGACGACCCCGGGCTGTCTGAGTTAGCCAACGAGCCTTGCTGGCACAAGCCAGAGTGGAGACTGAAGACCGATTTCTCCTCGGAGACCGACCTTCTGATAGATGCGGTCTTTCGTCTACAGGAGAAAGGGCTCTCCGAGCTGCAGATCTTGAAGACCTGGGTGGAGAAGAATGTTCAGCCCTTGTGGTGGATTCCCATATATGATTATTGAGGGCTGGGTAACCCCAGCCGCCTGCTTTGGTGGGAGCTTTCAGAGAGCAAGGTCGAAGACTGTCTACACCTGCTGACTGGCCTCCCGCTCGGGGAGATCCACGTGGAGGTCTCTATGAAGCCCTACAACCAAGTGAATCTGTCGTCTCCGATAAGTTGCAGGTGTCCACTTTTTCTGTTGTATTGTGGATGACCCTACTATGCTTTGTCCTAACCCTCTAGCGTTATTTTTCCTTCTTCGGCCAGTCTTTCATGCATTTGCGGAGTAGTGCTCGCCCCCCCAACCTCACGGCTACCCTGTGGCCCAACACTACAAGGGTCGTGAGGCCATTACTAAAAGCAGTTACAATGATCCCGCGGTTAAATCCACTGCCAAGGCGAGGGAATCTGTCAAAGCTAGCATGAACGTAACCATTTACGACGAGCACTTTGTCACCTCCATAAAGGAGAAACATATCCTTAGTCCTTTTCAGGTATTTCAGGATGTTCTTGACCGCTGTCCAGTGATCCATTCCTGGATTACTTTGGTACCTCCTTGCTAAACTTATAGCAAGGCACACATCAGGTCTAGTACACATCATTGCATACATGATAGAACCTATGGCTAAGGCATAGGGGATGACTTTCATTTTCTCTCTATCTTCTGCAGTGGCTGGGCATTAAGTCTGACTCAACTTTACACCTTGTAACATAGGAAAGAACCCTTTCGTTGACTGATCCATTTTGAACTTCTTCAAAACTTTATCAAGGTATGTGCTTTGTGAAAGTCCAATTAAGCGTCTTGATTTATCTATATAGATCTTGATGCCCAATATATAAGCAGCTTCACCGAGGTCTTTCATTGAAAAACTCTTATTAAATTATCCTTTTATGCTATTAGAAGTTCTATATCATTTCCAATCAACTATATGTCATACACATATAATATTAGAAATGCTATAGAGCTCCCACTCACTTTCTTGTAAATACAGGCTTCTCCAAAAGTCTATATAAAACCATATGCTTTGATCACACTATCAAAGTGTATATTCCAACTCCAAGATGCTTGCACCAGTCCATAAATAGATCGCTGGAGCTCACACACTTTGTTAGCACCTTTAGGATCGACAAAACCTTCTGGTTGCATCATATACAAGTCTTCTTTAATAAATCCATTAAGGAATGCAGTTTTGACGTCCATTTGCCAGATTTCATAATCATAAAATGCAGCAATTGCTAACATGATTCAGACAGACTTAAGCATCGCTACGGGTGAGAAGGTCTCATCGTAGTTAACTCCTTGAACTTGTTGAAAACCTTTCGCAACAAGTCGAGCTTTGTAGACAGTAACATTACCATCAGCGCCAATCTTCTTGAAGATCCATTTACTCACTATGGCTTGCCGATCATCGGGCAAGTCAACCAAAGTCCATACTTTTTTCTCATACATGGATCCCATCTCAGATTTCATGGCCTCAAGCCATTTCACGGAATTTGGGCTCATCATCGCTTCCTCGTAGTTCGTAGGTTCGTCATGGTCTAGTAACATGACTTTCAGAACAGGATTACCGTACCACTATAGTGCGGAACGTGCTCTGGCTGACCTACAAGGTTTGGTAGTAACTTGATCCGAAGTTTTATGATCATTATCATTAGCTTCCTCACTAGTTGGTGTAGTCATCACGGGAACGGTTTTCTGTGATGGGGTACTTTCCAATTCGACAGAGGGTACATTACCTCATCAAGTTCTACTTTCCTCCCACTCACTTCTTTCGAGAGAAACTCCTTCTCTAGAAAGGATCCATTCTTAGCAACAAAGATCTTGCCTTCGGATCTGTGATAGAAGGTGTACCCAACAGTTTCTTTTGGGTATCCTATGAAGACACGCTTCTCTGATTTGGGTTCGAGCTTATCAGGATGAAGCTTTTTCACATAAGCATCGCAACCCCAAACTTTAAGAAACAACAACTTATGTTTCTTGCCAAACCACATATCATATGGTGTCGTCTCAACGGATTTAGATGGTGCCCTATTTATCGTGAATGCAGCTATCTCTAATGCATAACCCCAAAACGGTAGTGGTAAATTGGTAAGAGATCTCATAGATCACACCATATCCAATAAAGTACGGTTACGACGTTCGTACACACCATTACGCTGTTGTGTTCTAGGTGGCCTGAGTTGTGAAACTATTCCACATTGTTTTAAATGAAGGTCAAACTCGTAACTCAAATATTCACCTCCGCGATCAGATCGTAGAAACTTTATTTTCTTGTTACGATGATTCTCCACTTCACTCTGAAATTCTTTAAACTTTTCAAATGTTTCATACTTGTGTTTCATTAAGTAGATATACCATATCTTCTTAAATCATCTGTGAAGGTTAGAAAATAACGATACCCGCCGCAAACCTCAACACTCACCGGACCGCATACATCGGTATGTATTATTTTCAATAAGTCAGTAGCTCGCTCCATTGTTCCGGAGAACGGAGTTTTAGTCATCTTGCCCATGAGGCATGGTTCGCAAGCATCAAACGATTGATAATCAAGTGATTCCAAAAGTCCATCCGCATGGAGTTTCTTCATGCGCTTTACACCAATATGACCTAAACGGCGTTGCCACAAATATGTTGCACTATCATTATCAACTTTGCATCTTTTGGCATCAGTATTATGAATATGTGTGTCACCACGATCGATATTCAACAAAAATAGACCACTCTTCAAGGGTGCATGACCGTAAAAGATATTACTCATATAAATAGAACAACCATTATTCTCTAATTTAAATGAATAACTGTCTCGCATCAAACAAGATCCAGATATAATGTTCGTGCTCAACACTGGCACCAAATAACAAGTATTCAGGTCTAAAACTAATCCCAAAGGTAGATGTAGAGGTAGCATGCCGACGACGATCACATCGACCTTGGAACCATTCCCGACGCGCATCGTTACCTTGTCCTTAGCCAATCTTCGCTTAATCCGTAGCCCCTGTTTCGAGTTACAAATATGAGCAACAGAACCAATATCAGATACCCATGCACTACTACGAGCATTAGTAAGCTACACATCAATAACATGTATATCAAATATACCTTTGTTCACTTTGCCATCCTTCTTATCTGCCAAATACTTGGGGCAGTTCCGTTTCTAGTGACCAGTCCGTTCGTAGTAGAAGCACTCAGTTTCAGGCTTGGGTCCAGACTTGGTCTTCTTCCCGGGAGTGACAACTTGCTTGCCATTCTTCTTGAAGTTCCCCTTCTTTCCCTTGCCCTTTTTCTTGAAACTAGTGGTCTCGTTAACCATCAACACTTGATGCTCTTTCTTGATTTCTACCTTCGTAGCTTTGAGCACAGCGAAGAGCTCGGGAATTGTCTTATCCATCCCTTGCATATTATAGTTCATCATGAAGCTTTTGTAGCTCGATGGCAGTGATTGAAGAACTATATCAATAACACCATCATCCGGAAGATTAACTCCTAGCTGAATCAAGTGGTTACGGTACCCATACATTCTGAGTATGTGTTCACGGACATAACTGTTCTCCTCCATCTTGCAGCTATAGAACTTGTTGGAGACTTCATATCTCTCAACTCGGGCATTTGCGTGAAATATTAACTTCAACTCCTGGAACATCTCATATGGTCCATGACATTCAAAACGTCTTTGAAGTCCCGATTCTAAGCCATAGAGCATGGCACACTAAACTATAGAGTAGTCATCGGACCGCGTCTGCCAGACGTTCAAAGCGTCAACATTAGCGGGAGGGGGCTTGTCACCTAGCGGTGCATCAAGGAGATAATTCTTCTGTGCAATAATGAAGATAATCCTCAAGTTACGGACCCAGTCCGTGTAGTTGCTACCATCATCTTTCAACTTAGCTTTCTCTAGGAACACATTAAAATTCAAGGGACCGGCAGCACATGCCATTGATCTACAACATAGATATGCAAAAACTATCAGGACTAAGTTCATGATAAATTAAGTTCAATTAATCGTATTACTTAAGAACTCCCACTTAGATAGACATCCCTCGAGTCATCTAAATGATCACGTGATCCATATCAACTAAACCATGTCCGATCATCACGTGAGATGGAGTAGTTTTCAATGGTGAACATCTCTATGTTGATCATATCTACTATATGATTCACGTTCGATCTTTCAGTCTCCAGTGTTCCGAGGCCATGTCTGTACATGCTAGGCTCATCAAGTTTAACCCGAGTATTCCACATGTGCAAAACTGTCTTGCACCCATTGTATGTGAATGTAGAGCTTATCACACCCGATCATCACGTGGTGTATTGGCATGACGAACTGTCGCAACGGTGCATACTTAGGGAGAACACTTATACGTTGAAATTTTAGTGAGGGATCATCTTATAATGCTACCGCCGTACTAAGAAAAATAAGATGCATAAAAGATAAACATCATATGCAATCAAAATATGTGATATGATATGGCCATCATCATCTTGTGCCTTTGATATCCATCTCCAAAGCACCGTCATGATTTCCATCGTCACCGTCTTGACAGTTTGATCTCCATCATAGCGTCGTTGTCGTCTCGCTAACTATTGCTTCTACAACTATCGCTAACGCAAAGTGATAAACTAAAGCAATTACATGGCGATTACATTTCATACAATAAAGCGACAACCATAAGGCTCCTGCCAGTTGCCCATAACTTCTACAAAACATGGTCTTCCCATACAACAACGTATATCACATCACAACATGCCCTGCAAAAACAAGTTAGACGTCCTCTACTTTGTTGTTGCAAGTTTTACGTGGCTGCTACGAGCTTCTAGTAAGAATCGTTCTTACCTACGCATCAAAACCACAATGATGATTTATCAAGTTTGTTGTTTTAACCTTCAACAAGGACCGGCCGCAGTCAAATCCGATTGCACTAAAGTTGGAGAAACAGACACCCACCAACCACCTTTATGCAAAACTAGTTGCTTGTTTGTCGGTGGAACTAGTCTCATGAACATGGTCATGTAAGGTTGGTCCGGGCGGCTTCATCCAACAATACCGCCGAATCAAAATAAGACATTGGTGGTAAGCAGTATGATGATCACCACCCACAACTCTTTGTGTTCTACTCATGCATATCATCTACGCATAGACCTGGCTCGGATGCCACTGTTGGGGAACGTAGCATGCAATTTCAAAAAAATTCCTACGCTCACGCAAGATCTATCTAGGAGATGCATAGCAACGAGAAGTGGAGAGTGTGTCCACATACCCTCATAGAACGAAAGCGGAAGCGTTTGTTTAACGCGGTTCATGTAGTCGAACTTCTTCTCGTTCCGACCGATCAAGCACCAAACGTACGATACCTCCGAGTTCTGCACACATTCAGCTCGATGACGTCCCTCGAACTCTTAATCCAGCAAAGTGTCGAGGAAGAGTTCCGTCAGCACGACGGCGTGGTGATGGTGATGGTGAAGTGATCCGCACATGGCTTTTCCTAAGTACTACGTGAATATGACCGGAGGCATAAACTATGGAGGGGGGGGGGGTGCCGCACACGGCTTGGAACAATTGATATGTGTTGTAGGCGCCCCGCTCACATATATAAAGGAGGGAGGGGGAGGAGGCCGGCCCTAGGTGCGCCCAAGTAGGAGGAATCCTACTTGGGCTCCTAGTTGCATTCGCCCCCCTTTCCTTTTACCAGAGGGGGAAAGGGGGAAAGAGAGAGGGGGGGGGGGGAAGGGGGGCGCTGCCCCTCTCCTAGTCCTATTCGGCCTCCTTCCCTGTAGGGGGGGGCACCCCCTTGTGGGCTGGTGTGCCTCCCTCCTATGGCCCATATGGCCCATATCTTCCCCCCGGGGGTTCCGGTAACCCCCCGGTACTCCAATATGTACCCGATACATTCCACAACACTTCCGGTGTTCGAATAATATCATCCAATATATCAATCTGTACCTGTTTCGAGACTCCTCGTCATGTCCGTAATCTCATCCGGGAATCCAAGCAACATTCGGTTACCAAATCACATAACTCATATAATACAAATCATCATCGAATGTTAAGTGTGCGGACCCTATGGTTTCGAGAACTATGTAGACATGACCGAGAATCTTCTCCGGTCAATAACCAATACCAGAACCTGGATGCTCATATTGGTTCCCACATATTCTACGAAGATCTTTATCGGTCAAACCGTAATGACGACGTACGTTATTCCCATTTTCATCGGTATGTTACTTGCCCGAGATTCAATCGTCGGTATCTCCATACCTAGTTCAATCTCGTTACCGGCAAGTCTCTTTACTTGTTTCCTAATGCATCACCCCATAAATAACTCATTAGTCACATCACTGGCAAGGCTTATTATGATGTGCATTACCGAGAGGGCCCAGAGATACCTTTCCGATATTCGGAGTGACAAATCCTAATCTCGATCTATGCCAACCCAACAAATACCTTTGGAGATACCTATAGAGCATCTTTATAACCACCCAGTTACGTTGTGACGTTTCATAGCACACAAGGTATTCCTTCGGTATCCAGGAGTTGCATAATCTCATAGTCAAAGGAATATGTATAAGTCCTGAAGAAAGCAAATAGCAATAAAACTTAACGATCATTATGCTAAGATAACGGATGGGTCTTGTCCATCACATCATTCTCCTAATGATGTGATATCATTCATAAAATGACAACACATGTCTATGGTCAGGAAACTTAACCATCTTTGATTAATGAGCTAGTCTAGTAGAGGCTTACTAGGGACACTGTGTTTTGTCTATGTATCCACACATGTATCAAGTTTCCAGCTAATACAATTCTAGCATGAATAATAAACATTTACCATGATACAAGGAAATATAAATAACAACTTCATTATTGCCTCTAGGGCATATTTCCTTCAGACGGCACCTGCGGGCAACGACGCTCCTCGCCGCTTCGCCTCCCCTATGGCTAACGCCGCCATTGACCCTGTTGCTCGCGAGTAGCAGGACTCATCGCTGCCACCTTCTGTGTGGCGTGATGGCCGCACCGCGACTCCATCGCCCACTCCGGCCACGACATCGTCCTCCCATGCTCGCCGTGGGACAGTGAACGAGCAGGCTGCACTGCTCATGGTGCGTGAGCTCCTGCATTATTGCCCCACCAATGACCTCTACGATGACTGGCTCGACCGCATCACTGAGCTCGTCAACACCTCCGGTGAGGCTCCTGCGCAATCCCGCTCGCTGCCTCCCGTGCCATCCCAGGTGGGTGATGTGGCTCACGGTGCGTCTCCCCTCCTACTCGGCACAACGCTGACCCGGAGCCCAGGTGCAAAGTGCCCCCGCACAACCGATGGTGCGGGGCGCCGGCAAGAGATGAAGCAAGCTGCTTGGTGGTGCAGCGGCCGCAAGCCGGTGTGCGCGCGCTCCCAGCGCCTCAACGCCAGCACCAATACCTCGCGCGACCAGAGCCTGTGGTGCGTGGGTGTCGGGACCGAGGTCCCCCAGTGCGCGCCGTGCCTGTGAGCGCGACAGCCTGCCTTGCCTTCACACCGGAGGTGTGCGTGTCGTCTGGTCCAGCAAGTTCAAGCCAGATCCTCCTCCGCGCTATGATGGCACCCCCGACCCCATAGAGTTCCTCCAACTTTACACGCTGGGCATCCAAGCGGTGAGCGGTGATGAGAAGGTTATGGCCAACTAGTTCTCCATGGCCCTCAAGGACGTCGCGTGCTCCTGGTTCCTAAACCTTCCGGAGGGGTCGATCTCCTCCTGGGACGAGCTTCGCGAGCACTTCATCGCCAACTTCCAGGGCATTCGCGACTGTGCTCCAACAATGGATGACCTACGGCGCGTGAAGCAGCAGCCGGGCGAAACTTTGCACAAATACATCAAACGCTTTACGAGCATTCACCACAATTCCCAAAGGCGTCAGATGAGGCCATTATCTCGGCTTTCACTGATGGCGTCCGGGATGTCAAGATGAAGGAGGAGCTCGCCATCCACGAGGACCTATATTCGGCCCAGGAGATGTTCAACCTGGCGACCAAGTGCGCAAGGTCTGAAGAAGGCCGCCTCTCCCTCCTTGACCACCCGAGCCCGATCCCGAAGACAAGAAGGCCAAGGCCAAGGAAGCAAAGCATAAGGGCCCCGCTGTGTCGGCCATGGAGCCCGAGATGAAGCGTGGCCTTGACCACGATGAGCCTCCCAGGGGCAATCACCCATTCCGCATCTTCCACAACGTCCACAACCACAACACCAACGACTGCCAGGAGCTCAAAGCAATCCGAGACGGGCGCCTTGGCCGCCGCCCGAGCGCAGCGACCATGGCTACGGCCGTGGAGGAGGCTGCGAGGATAACCGCGACCCTCATCTGGACTGGCATGACCAACCCCATTAGGACCGTTGGCAAGGCCAGCCTCGTGACGGCCCCTGGCCGGACCAACCTCATGATGACCGTCCTCAAGGCAATGCCAGCCTCCCTCTGCTGCTGCCGCCGCCAAGGGAAATGACGACAACCGGCAAGACAATGGGGCTATGGGCTTCTAATAGCCTCACACGATCGCTTGCATCCTGGGTGGTGCTCAGGCTCCCGCCTCCCAACGCTTCTTCAAGAAGTTCACTCGTGAGGTGAACGCGGACCTCCCCAAGCTTGAGGCATCACGTCCCCTCAGGTGGTCCAAGCAAGCCATCACCTTTGACTCCATGGACCAACTCAAGTGCTCGGTGCTACTTCTTGAGTTTGCGTTGGTTTTCCCTTGAAGAGGAAAGGGTGATGCAGCAAAGTAGAGATAAGTGTTTCCCTCAGTTTGAGAACCAAGGTATCAATTCAGTAGGAGACAACACACAAATCACCTAATAACTTCACAAACAATCAAACAACTTGCACCCAACGCGATAAAGAGGTTGTCAATCCCTTCACAGTTACTTGCAAAAGTGAGATTTGATAGAGATAGATAAATGGTAAAGTAAACATTTTTGGTATTTTTGGTTTATAGATCGGAAAGTAAAAGATTGCAAAAACAATAGATCGGAAACTTATATGATGGAAAATAGACCTTGGGGACATAGGTTTCACTAGAGGCTTCTCTCAAGATAGCAAATAATACGGTGGCTGAACAAATTATTGCCGAGCAATTGATAGAAAAGCGCAAAGTTATGACGATATCTAAGGCAATGATCACGAATATAGGCATCATGTCCATGTCAACTAGACCAAAACGATTCTGCATCTACTACTATTACTCCACACATGGTCTCTATCCAGCATGCATCTAGAGTGTTAAGTTCATAAAGAACGGAGTAACACATTAATTAAGATAACATGATGTAGAGGAATTAACTCAAGCAATATGATGACAACCCCATCTTTTTATCCTCGATGGCAACAATCCAATACATGCCTTGCTGCCCCTTCTGTCATTGGGAAAGGACACCGCAAGATTGAACCCAAAGCTAAGCAGTTCTCCCATTGCAAGAAAAACCAATATAGTTAGCCAAACCAAACCGATAGTTCAAAGAGAATTACAAAGATATAAAATCAAGCATAAAAGAATTCAGAGAAGATTCAAATAATATTCATAGATAAGCTGATCATAAATCCACAATTCATCGGATCTCGGCAAACACACCGCAGAAGAGTATTACATCAAATAGATCTACAAGAACATCGAGGCGAACATGGTATTGAGAATCAAAGAGAGAGAGAAGAAGTCATCTAGCTACTAGCTATGGACCCGTAGGTCTGAGGTAAACTACTCACGCTTCATCGAAAGGGCAATAGAGTTGATGTAGAAGCCCTCTGTGTTTGAATCCCCCTCCGACAGGGTGCCGAAAAAGGTCCCTAGATGGGATCTCACGGCTACAGAAGGTTGCGGCGGTGGAAAAGTGTTTTCGTGGATGCTTCTGGTGGTTTGGGGATATTTGGGAATATATAGGCGAAAGAATTAGGTCAAGAGAGTCACAGGGGGCCCATAAGGGTGGGGTGCGCGACCTCCGTCCTTGTGGCCGCCTCGTGGATCCTCCGACTTCATCTCCAAGTCCCGTGGTTGTCTTCTGGTCCAAGAAAAATCATCACGAAGGTTTCATTCCGTTTGGTATTCCTTTTCCGCGAAACTCAAAAACAAGGAAAAAACAGAAACTTGCACCGGGCTCTAGGTTAATAGGTTAGTCCCAAAAATAATATAAAATAGCATATTAATGCATATAAATCATCCAAAACAGATAATATAATAGCATGGAACAATCAAAATTATAGATACATTGGAGACGTATCAAGCATCCCCAAGCTTAATTCCTGCTCGTCCTCGAGTAGTTAAATGATAAAAACAGAATTTTTGATGTGGAATTCTACCCAACATATTTATCCGTGTAATTTTCTTTATTGTGGCATGAATGTTCAGATCCATAAGATTCAAAACAAAAGTTTAATATTGACATAAAAACAATAATACTTCAAGCATACTAAGAAGGCAATTATGTCTTCTCAAAATAGCATGGCCAAAGAAAGCTTATCCCTACAAAATCATATAGTCAGGCTATGATCCATCTTCATCACACAAAATATTTAAATCATGCACAACCCCGTTGACAAGCTAAGCAATTGTTTCATAATTTTGATGTTCTCAAACTTTTTCAACTTTCACGCAATACATGAGCGTGAGCCATGGACATAGCACTATAGGTGGAATAGAATATGGTGGTTGTGGAGAAGACAAAAAGAGGGAGATAATCTCACATCAACTAGGCATATCAATGGGCTATGGGAGATGCCCATCAATAGATATCAATGTGAGTGAGTAGGGATTGCCAGGCAACGAATGCACTAGAGCTACAAGTTTATGAAAGCTCAAAAAGAAACTAAGTGGGTGTGCATCCAACTCGCTTGCTCACGAAGATGTAGGGCAATTTGAGGAAGCCCATAATTGGAATATACAAGCCAAGTTCTATAATGAAAAATTCCCACTAGTATTTGAAAGTGACAACATAGGAGACTCTCTATCATGAAGATCATGGTGCTACTTTGAAGCACAAGTGTGGTAAAAGGATAGTAACATTGTCCCAACTTCTATCTTTTCTCTCATTTTTATTTGGGCCTTCTCTCATTTTTTGGCCTCTTTTTTTATTTTTTGTCCGGAGTCTCATCCCGACTTTTGGGGGAATCATAGTCTCCATCATCCTTTCCTCACATGGGACAATGCTATCATCACACTTTTACTTACATACAAATCAAGAATTACAACTCGATACTTAGAACAAAATGTGACTCTACATGAATGCCTCCGGTGGTGTACTGGGATGGGCAATGAATCAAGAGTGACATGTATAAAATTATGAAAGGTGGCTTTGCCGCAAATACGATGTCAACTACATGATCATGCAAAGCAATATGACAATGATGGAATGTGTCATAATAAACAGAACAGTGGAAAGTTGCATGGCAATATATCTCGGAATGGCTATGTAAAGGCCATAATAGGTAGGTATGGTGGCTGTTTTGAGGAAGGTATATGGTGGGTGTATGGTACCGGCGATAGTTGCGCGACACTAGAGAGGCTAGCAATGGTGGAAGGGTGAGAGTGCATATAATCAATGGACTCAACATTAGTCATAAAGAACTCACATACTTATTGCAAAAATCTATTAGTTATTGAAAAAAAGTACTACGCGCATGCTCCTAGGGGGATAGATTGGTAGGAAAAGACCATCGCTCGTACCCAACCGCCAGTCATAAGGAAGACAATCAATAAATAAATCATGCTCCGACTTCATCACATAACAGTTCACCATACGTGCATGCTACGAGAATCACAAACTTTAACACAAGTATTTCTCAAATTCACAATTAATCACTAGCATGAATCTAATATCACCATCTTTATATCTCAAAACAATCATAAGGAATCAAACTTCTCATAGTATTCAATGCACTTTATATGAAAGTTTTTATTATATCCCTCTTGGATGCCTATCATATTAGGACTAAATTTATAACCAAAGCAAATTACCATGCTGTTTAAATACTCTCAAAATAATATAAGTGAAGCATGAGAGTTCAACAATTTCTATAAAATAAAACCACTGTCGTGCTCTAAAAAGATATAAGTGAAGCACTAGAGCAAAATTGCCTAGCTCAAAAGATACAAGTGAAGCACATAGAGTATTCTAATAAATCACGATTCATGTGTGTTCCTCTCAAAAGGTGCGTACAACATGGATGATTGTGGAAAACTAAAAAGCAAAGACTCAAATCAAACAAGACGCTCGAAGAAAAACACATATCATGTGGGGAATAAAAATATAGCGTCAAGTAAAGTTACCGATAGATGAAGACGAAAGAGGGGATGCCTTCTGGGGCATCCCCAAGCTTAGGCACTTGGTTGTCCTTGAATATTACCTTGGGGTGCCTTGGGCATCCCCAAGCTTAGGATCTTGCGACTCCTTATTCCATAGTCCATCAAATCCTTACCCAAAACTTGAAAACTTCACAACACAAAACTAAACAGAAAATCTCATAAGCTCCGTTAGTATAAGAAAATAAATCACCACTTTTCGTACTGTTGTGCACTCATTCTATATATATATTGGAGTAATATATACTATAATCCAACTTTTCCATGGTTCATACCCCCGATACTACCCATAGAATCATCAAAATAAGCAAACAACCCATACAAAATAGAATTTGTAAAAACAGAACAGTCTGTAGTAATCTGGATAGTTCGAATACTTCTGTAACTCCAAAAATTCTGAAAAATTAGGTTAACAGAGGCATTTCTATATCAATCTTGTGTAAAACATTCAGAATTTTATCATGCTTCTGTGACTTTTAAAAATTCAGTGACTAGGCGCAAAAATTTCTGTTTTCCAGCAAGATAAAATTAACTATCACCGTAAGCCATCCCAAAGGTCTTACTTGGCAAAAACACTAACTAAAACGCAAAAACCACATCTAACCATAGGCTAGATGAATTATTTATGAAAAAACATTCCTAAAAAGCAATAAAATAAAATAAAATTGGGTTGCCTCCCAACAAGCGCTATAGTTTAACGCCCCTAGCTGGGCATAAAACACGAATGGATCTAGGTATTGTCGTCTTTGGTATGCAATCCATAAGTAGCTCTCATAATAGATTCGTATGGAAATTTAATTTTCTTTCTTGGAAAGTGTCCCATGCCCTTCCTTAATGGAAATTGAAATCTAATCTTTCCTTCTTTCATACAATAATTGCACCAATCATTCTAAGGAAAGGTCTACCAAGAATAATAGGACATGTAGGATTGCAATCTATATCAAGAATAATGAAATCTACGGGCACATAATTCCTATTTGCAACAATAAGAACATCATTAATCCTTCCCATAGGTTTCTTAATAGTGGAATCCACAAGATGCAAATTTAAAGAACAATCATCAAATTCATGGAAACCTAGCACATCACATAAAGTGTTTGGAATTGTGGAAATACTAGCACCCAAATCACACAAAGCATGGCACTCATAATATTTAATATTAATCTTAATAGTAGGTTTCCACTCATCTTAAAGTTTTCTAGGGATAGAAACTTCCAATTCAAGCTTTTCTACAAAAGATTGCATCATAACATCAACGATATGTTTAGTAAAAGCTTTGTTTTGATTATAAGCATGAGGAGAATTCAACATGGATTGCAACAAGGAAATACAATCTATTAAAGAACAATTATCATAATTAAATTCCTTGAAATCCAAAAGAGTGGGTTCATTGCTACTTGAAGTTTTGACATCTCCAATCCCACTTTTATCAATTTTTGCATCAAGATATAAAAACTCCAAATCCTTGGGATGCCTTTTAACTAAAGTTGACTCATCTCTAGTCCCATCTTTATCAAGATTTATATTGTAAAACAAAGATTTAATAGGAGTCACATCAATCACTTTAAGATCTTCATCTTCATTTTCACAGAAACTAGAAGAACACGTTTTTACAAACCAATCTCATTTAGCACGCATCTTAGCGGTTCTTTCTTTGCACTCATCAATGGAAATTCTCATAGCTTTGAGAGAATCATTAATATAATGTTTGGATGTAATAGATCTAAGTTTCAAAGAATCAACATCAAGAGAAATTCTATCCACATTCCTAGCCAAATCATCAATCTTAAGCAATTTTTCTTCAATCAAAGCATTGAAATACTTTTGTGAACTCATAAATTCTTTAACACTATTCTCAAAATCATAGGGAATATTATTATAATTTCCATAAGAATTGTTGTAGGAATTACCATAAATATTAGAGGAATTACTATGAAATGGCCTAGGATTAAAATTACCTCTCTATGCATTATTACCAAAATTGTTCCTACGAACAAAATTCACATCCATAGATTCATTATTATTTTCAATCAAAGTAGACAAAGGCATATCATTAGGATCAATAGAAGCACTCTTGCTAGCAAACAATTTCATAAGCTCATCCATCTTTCCACTCAAAACATTAATGTCTTCAATCGCATGCACTTTTTTACTAGTGGAAGATCTTTCGGTTTGCCATTAAGAATAATTAACCATAATATTATCTAGGAGTTTAGTAGACTCTCCTAAAGTAATTTCCATAAAAGTACCTCTCGTGGTCGAATCTAAAATATTTCTAGAAGCAAAATTCAATCCGGCAATTTTTTGTATAATCATCCACAAATTCAAACCATGAGTAGGGCAATTCCGTATCATCAATTTCATCCTCTCCCAAGATTGTGCAACATGTTCATGATCAAGTTGCGTAAAATTCATAATATTGTTCCTAAGGGAGATGATCTTAGCGGGAGGAAAATACTTGGAAGTAAAATCATCTTTACACTTAGTCCATGAATCAATACTATTTTAAGGCAAAGATTAAAACCAAGTTTTAGCATGATCTCGAAGTGAGAACGGAAATAGCTTCAATTTAACAATATCATTATCCACATATTTTTTCTTTTGAATATCACATAACTCAAAGAAACTATTAAGATGGGATGTGGCATCTTCACTAGGAAGGTAGGGAAATTGATCTTTCATAACAAGATTCAACAAAGCGACATTAATTTCATACGATTCCGCACTAGTGGCAGGAGCAATTGGAGTACTAATAAAATCATTATTATTAGTGTTTAAAAAATCACACAATTTGGTATTCTCTTGCGCCATCGTGACAAAGCAAGCAAACCAACACACGAGCACACAAAAAGCAAACAAAGAGACGAACAAAAGAGGGACGAAGAAAAGGAAATATTTTCAAAAATCATTTTAGAAGTGGGGGAGAGGAAAATGAGAGGCGAATAATGTAATGCAAGAGATGAGAGTTTATGATGGGTACTTGGTATGTCTTGACTTGGCATAGATCTGCCCGGTAACGGCGCCAGAAATTCTTCCTGCTACTTCTTGAGCTTGCATTGTTTTTTCACTTGAAGAGGAAAGGGTGATGCAACAAAGTAGAGATAAGTATTTCCCTCAGTTTGAGAACCAAGGTATCAATCCAGTAGGAGACAACACACAAATCACCTAATACCTGCACAAACAATCAAATAACTTGCACCCAACATGATAAAGGGGTTGTCAATCCCTTCACGGTTACTTGCAAAAGTGAGATCTGATAGAGATAGATAAACGGTAAAGTAAATATTTTGGTATTTTTGGTTTATAGATCGGAAAGTAAGAGATTGCAAAAATAATGGATCAGAAACTAATATTGTAGATCAGAAACTTATATGATGGAAAATAGACCTGGGGGTCATAGGTTTCACTAGAGGCTTCTCACAAGATAGCAAATAATACGATGGCTGAACAAATTACTGCCAAGCAATTGATAGAAAAGCGCAAAGTTACGATGATACCTAAGGCAATGATCATGAATATAGGCATCACGTCCATGCCAAGTAGACCAAAATGATTCTGCATCTACTACTATTTCTCCACACATCGACCGCGATCCATCATGCATCTAGAGTATTAAGTTCATAAAGAATGGAGTAACGCATTAAGTAAGATGACATGATGTAGACGAATTAACTCAAGCAATATGATGAAAACCCCATATTTTTTTATCCTCGATGACAACAATGCAATATGTGCCTTGCTGCCCCTATTGTCACTATGAAAGGACACCGCAAGATAGAACCCAAAGCTAAGCACTTCTCCCATTGTAAGAAAAACCAATCTAGTTGGCCAGACAAAACCGATAGTTCAAAGAGAATTTCAAAGATACGAAATCATGCATAAAATAATTCAGAGAATATTCAAATAATATTCATAGATAAGCTAATCTTAAATCCACAATTCATCGAATCTCGGCAAACACACCACAAAAGAGTATTACATCGAATAGATCTCCAAGAACATCGAGGAGAACATGGTATTGAGAATCAAAGAGAGAGAAGAAGCAGTCTAGCTACTAGCTATGGACCCGTAGGTTTGAGGTAAACCACTCACGCTTCATCGGAAGGGCAATAGAGTTGATGTAGAAGCCCTCCATGATCGAATCCCCTCCAGCAGGGTGCCGGAAAAGGTCCCTAGATGGGATCTCACGGGTACAGAAGGTTGCGGCGGTGGAGAAGTGTTTTCATGGATGCTTCTGGTGGTTCGGGGATATTTTGGAATATATCGAAAGAATTAGGCCAGGAGAGTCACGGGGGACCACAAGGGTAGGGGCGCGCCCTACCCCCTGGGCGCACCCTCTGTCCTTGTGGCCGCCTCGTGGCTCCTCCGACTTCATCTCCCAGTCTCCTGGTTGTCTTCTGGTTCAAGAAAAATCATCGCGAAGGTTTCATTCCATTTGGTATTCCTTTTCTGTGAAACTCAAAAACAAGGAAAAAGCAGAAACTGGCACTCGTCTCTAGGTTAATAGGTTACTCCCAAAAATAATGTAGAATATCATATTGATGCATATAAAACATCCAAAACAGATAATATAATAGCATGGAACAATAAAAAATTATGGATACGTTCGAGACGTATCACTCAGCCGCCGCTGGCGTGCTCACGATGCTCTGCACGCCAACCATCAGTAATGTCCTCGTCACGAAAACCCTCATTGACGGTGGCGCGGGGCTCAACGTTCTCTCCGTCGAGACGATTGAGATGCTCTAGGTGCCCTATAACTAGCTCCTTCCCACCAAGCCCTTCTCATGAGTGACCGATGGTTCCACCGTTGCCCTGGGGCAGGTGTGCCTCCAAGTCACAATCAGCAAGTGCGACAACTGCCACACTGAGCTCAGCGACTTTGACGTCGCCCATATCGTCCCCCCGTACAATGCCATCCTCGGGTATCCAGCCCTGGCCAAGTTCATGGCAGCAACTCACCATGGTTACAATGTCCTCAAGATGCGAGGATGCGGCGGCATCATCACGGTCGCTTGCAATGAAAAAGACGAGGTGTGCTCCCTCGAGCGTGCCTACCAGGCTGCAGCGGTCGAGAACTCTAACAACGAGGGTGCCATCCTGCCTCCTGAGGCCATCCCGAAGAAGAAGAAGCAGCTCCTCCTCAAGGGCCGTCAGGAGGCTAGGGCGCCTGCCGATCGTACGTCAGGCACTGCGCCCACTGCTGGGGCGCCTTTCGCCGTTGCATAGGAAGGCGCGCCCGACACCCCCCTTAGGACGGTCTCAGGGGCTCTCATCTGGAGGGCCTCTGACCTTACCAGCGTGAAAAGGGAGGCGTTCGGTGTCACGCCCAATATGGGATCCTATCCTAAAGAGACTTGAAGGTCCCACCAAGGATAGAACCGCATATTGACACGCTTTTGCAAGGTGGATATCATTACATCAACATTACATAAAAGATGAGGATACATACAAGGCATACAAATGCCGCAAGAATACATCATTACATCATACATAGAACGACATCTGATTACGGATGAATCACAAACAGAAGCTCAAATGACATCCACCTTGCTAGCCCAGGCTGCCGACCAGGAACCTATCCCTCGAACAAACAAGAAGCGGAACAAGAACTCCAAAACCATAAACATCGCTCTTGCGTCATGATCATCGCTTACCTATACCTGCAACTAGTGGTGTAGTAATCTGTGAGCCATGAGGACTCAACAATCCCATTACCATGGGTATCAAGACTGGCAAAGCTTAATGGGTATGGAAAGGGTAAAGTGGTGAGGTTGCAGCAATGACTAAGCAATTTATGGTGGCTAACTTACGAATACAAGAGTAAGATGAGAAACTACGCAAACGGTCGCAAACTAGAAATGATCAAGAAGTGATCCTAAACTACTTACGGTCAAACATAACTCAACCGTGCTCTCTTCTTGAACTTCCCCAAAAGAGACCATCATGGTTACGCAACACGGTTGGTGTATTTTAAATTGAGTATACTTTAAGTCTTCTACAACCGGATATTAACAAATTCCCATCTACCACATAACCGCGGGCATGGCTCTCAAAAGTTTAAACCCTGCAGGGGTGTCCCAACTTAGCCCATGACAAGTTCACGATCCGCGGAGACAATCCTGCATCGCGGGACACCCGATCAGACTCGGAATCCCGGTCCACAAGACATTTTGACAATGGTAAAACAAAACCAGCAAGACTGCCCGAATGCGCCGACAAATCCCGATAGGAGCAGCACATATCTCGTTTCTCAGGGCACACCAGATGATACATCCTACGAGTAAAACCAACCCTCAAGTTTCCCCAAGGTGGCCCCACAGTCTACTCGGTTCAGACCAACACTCAGTGGAGCACTGGCCTAAGGGGGGGCTAATAAAAATCCACGGGGGCCGGCAAGCCCCTATGCAAGTTTAGGTATGGTTAGGCAAATGGTAAAACCAATGTTGGGCCTTGCTGGAAGAGTTTTATTCAAGGAGAACTGTCAAGAGGGTCCCATACCCCTCATCGTGTTAGGGACACAAAATCAAGGAATATACCACCGGTATGATGGAAACTAGGGCGCAAGAGTGGAACAAAACACCAGGCATAAGGCCGAGCCTTCCACCCTTTACCAAGTATATAGATGCATTAATTAAATAAGAGATATTGTGATATCCCGACAAAGTTCATGATATCCATGTTACAACATGGAATAACCTGCAACTACACCTGCAACTAGCAACGCTATAAGAAGCGCTGAGCAAAGTGGTAACCTAGCCACACAACGGTTTGCTAGGAAGGGTGAAAAAGGTTAGAGGCTATCATGGCAATTTGGGAGGCTTGATAACAAGTGGTAGGTCGTGGGACATAGCGATAGCATTGAGACAACAAGCATAGCAAAGATAGTAGTGAGATCCAAGGTGATGGTCATCTTGCCTGAAATCCCGCTAGGAAGAAGAACGATTCCATGAAGAAGATGAAGCCACGTAGTCGAACGAATCCTCACAATCGCAACGGAACAAGAACTATCGAGAAGGAGCACAACCGGAAAGAAGCAAACGGCATGGTAAACACAAAACACATAAACAAGACATGACACTCGACCAAGTATGATGCATGACAAGTCTAAATAATTCTACTCATGGCAAGAGATGATGCATTCAAGAACAACACATCAAAGCAAGTTTAAATGAGGTCGGAAACAACATTTAGCAATTCCGGTAAGTCCTCATATGAAAATTTCGAAATTGGTCCAGATCTGATTATAACACAATGTTGAAGTTGCTAAACATCAAGTTAAAGTGCACCAAGATGATCTACATGGTTTCCTAGTCAAGTTACATATAAAGTTCCTTTAATTCAGAGCTACGACCTAGAAGATATGAGCAAAACAAGTTAAACATGGCATTGATGCAAAATGCAATCAAACAACATCACAAACACTCCAAAACATGGATGCAACAAGGTAACATGAAACTACATGCAAAACTAAGCAAGTTTCATATAGAGCATGCTCAAAACGGAGCAACGGTTCAACACATACACTCACTACAAGGTTCAAACACAATCTGCCCAAAACAACAACTAGGCACTTTGCAATCAAGGAAACAACCTGCTACAAGAAACATCTAAGCAAGAACTTGACATGGACTGAATGTACAGATAACATGCTCAAAACATCTTTAAGGTTCAGGTTCATAGGCATCAAGATTAATCCAAGATGAGCAAAGCAAAAAGCAACTTAATAACACAGATTATGACTTAGTGAAAAACAGAGGATACATGTGAGTAGAAATAACATATTGACATCTTGAAGGCATGAAACAAAGATGGTATAGTGGAAGAACATAACAAACAAATGCATGGCATCAAAGTAAAGGTCAAGCATGGCAACACATTATTACTAAACATCTCCATATGATCCCTAGAACAATGGCAATCAACAAGACAAGATGCAACAAGATATGAGCTGATTCTCAGACTTAGAAGAAATCTTGGTATGCAAAACATAACATTATGATGCTGAATTTGGAGGAACATATCAGCAAGCATAGCAACTTAAATAAACATGAAAAAGGAATGGACATGTAGTAGGCATGATTACTTCATCTTATTCCATGGGCACAAGTTCATATGAAGCATGGAGTAATCACAAGGATGTTTTGCAAAATGGAACATGTTGTTAGCAGGATGACAAATTTAGCATGATGGCAACTTGAGGGCAAGAAAGAGACAAACTACAACAAGTTATAATGACAACCAAGGGCATGGCATCCAGTTACACATAACAATGAGGAAATAACATCAAGGCATCATATTCATATGACTAATGGACTAGTGGGAATCATCCAGACAAGACTGAAAGTTATAATAGTTTCAGCAAGTGTAAAACAGCAACATCAACATAGCATGTTTGCAAGCATGGAACATGGCTCATATGAAGTCCAAAATTAGAAAACTTAGCATGGGGACAAATAACTCATATCATAATTCAATTCCTATAAAAGGAGCATCACTAAAAAAGGCATAGATTGATCAATATCAAGCTCACAACATGGCATCATGAAGTTAACAAAAACTGGAACATCATTTAGGCATGTTCATGGCAATGAAAACATATGCTACAGGACATGTATGAGGCATCAAAAGTCATGGAATGATAGATAAGAATATGGACATCAAAACATGTGAACCAAACATCTCCAGATTATGCATGGAATTGATGGTAGCTTCAACTTAACTTAGCATCACAATGTAACAGTTTCAGACTTGGCAAAATTACTAAGTCGCAGAAATCAGCAACATTACGTAGCACACTTCGCAAGCCTATGCTAGTCCCCACAATGCTCATAAAAATACATGGATTGCACCACTGTAAAGATGGGATGAATATCCTGCTAAAACATGTAGACATGATGCACAAAAGATGCACACACAAAATGCACCGAACAAGACAAAATAACAAGTGATGATAAGTTCCAGCAGTTTATATCATATAGCACCCTTGCAACAGGGATTAACATGGCATAATGCATCCTAACATGCATGCAAAACACACCATCATGTAGAGCATCACTAGATGAACAAGCACATATCAAGATCATATCATTCAGACACACATGCACATAGTTACAAAAAGGTGAAGATGCATGCATGATGTTGAAATTCAGGGACTTTCCCGAATTTAGGAAAAGAAAACCAGGGGTGAGCGATAACTACTATACGACACCCAAGTGAGGGATAGAGGGGGGTTCCACTCACCTAGGCCCAACGGGCCAAAATTGGTTGGGCCGGAGGAGGGACAGGCCCCAGCTGGAGCTGGGCCTGGCAGGGCCCACACGGGGCGCGGCTGCAGCCCACACGAGTGGGCGACAACGCTCGTCGCCCTCGATCCAGAGCAGACAAGGCCACGACGGAGCCGGCGCGAAGGATGGGGAAGGGTCGGCAGGAGGCCATGGGGGCGGCCGTTCCGGTCAGATCCGGGCGGATCCGGCCTGGGGGAACCCCTTCCCGGCGGAGGCGGGTGAAGAACTCAGTGGCGGGGCGCTCTGGCGGCGAGGTGCTGCAGGGGCGGCGCGGGGTCGACCTGTGGAGTCCGGCGAGGCGGAGCAAATGCCGACGATGGGCGACGGCGAAGGCGGCGAGACGAGGCGACGCCACGGAGTCGTGGGAGGCGCGGGCGACGGGGCAGATGGCGGCACTGTGCGGGCTTGCGCGGCTTCGGGCCCGGGGCGGGCCTCGGATGGGCCTGGGCGGGCTGCACGGGGGAGAAGGTGGGAGGTGGCGGCTGTGGAGTGGAGGAGGCTGGCGGCGGCGCGGTTTTCAAGGTGGGGCTAGGGTTTCCAATTGTGGAGGGGCTAGGCCTTCCTTTTATAGGTAGGGAGGCTAGGATTAGGGGTTTTAGACCGTTTTCGGACCTTTCGATCGTCATCGGACAGTCCAGATCGGAAGAGGCTTAGGTAAGAGGTTGGTGGGCTGTGAAGAGGGGTTGGGCTGAGAGGAGAGAAGAGAAGAGCGGCCCGGTAAATGTTTCCTAATGCCAAAAACATTCGACGTTTAACCGACTATAATGCCACTACAGTTATCCGTTGGGGCATCAAATGGACTCCGAACACGATGAAACTTGGCAGAAGGTCTACTGATAACATAACAACACCGCACGCCAACTCTCATCCCATTTCGAGAACCTTTCCCAGCCACTTATAAAATAATATTCGGAGGTGCCGCGGGCGCATGCGAGAGTGTCGGATGGCGAAATGGGCAACCGAGAAAGAGGCCGGATGCAAGTTTTGAAAAACATGCAGATGCAATGCACATGATGACATGGAAAGATGCAACATGCAAGCGAATGACATGGAAAAGACGACGAATAACTAGAAGCTACTTCGCGCATCGGATTCGGGGCGTTACAACTCTCCTCCACTAATAAGAGATCTCGTCCCGAGATCTTAGGAACGAGATGGAAGTTTAGAGGAAGAGGTGAAACAGGAACACGAAAGAGAAGATGAACAAAGCCGAGAGCACTCGGGAAGATAAGAGGAATGACGATTATGACAAGAATCAAAAGCTCAAGGAATAAGATAGAATCTGAAACCACTCCGCTTAGAAGAAGATAGAAAAGGAATAAGAACGACAGAATTTAGGCAGCACTCCGGCTAAACATGGAAGGAATAGAACATGAACTTGAGAAGATGGAACGATACTTGACGAGAGGAACAACCTAAGGCCTCCAGACGAATTGAAAGAGTTGAATGAGAAGAACGAAGAAGAAATGACAACTTCTACCACCATTGAGCCTTAGAGGGAAGGGTTGAACGGAGTTTTTGAGAAAATCAACAACAAAAGAATTGATTTGGGTGGTCTTATGTAAACATCTCAAAACTAGAGGTGAATTTCTGCCACTACCAAAAGATTGAATAGTTGAGAAGAATGAAGAAATGCACAACTCCACTCCAAAAGAATATGGAGAATTAATTGCACTTCGAGCTGCAAGAAGAAAGATACTTGATCTCCTCCAACAACAATCTTTTGAGCACTTGAAGAATGAATTAAATCATGATGAACCGCCATGAAGAACTCCGGTAACAAAAGGATGATGAGATAGAGTTCGAGGATGAAAAGAATAAGATTAAGGCCTTATGATGATTTAGATGGAGCTTCCGACGAGATGGCCGAGGAAACTTTGAACTCCGGAAAAAAATGGACGACTTAGAACAGAGAGATTATTCATCATGAACAATCTCCGAAGCAAAGAATTACTCAACTTGATGAAAGAAGACTAAGAATTATGTTATGCTTATCCTCATCAACTTTAGTTGATGACCAATGGATATGACATACAACTTATCCTTCTTGAAAAGAATTGAAGAGAGATATAGCGCAAGCTTTTGAAGGTATTCATGAACCACTGATTGGACTGGAAAGAACGAATGAATTGATGCGATAACAAAGGAATATTGAACGAACCACCGTAAGAATTGAAACGAATGACAAAAAGAGAACAAATCTCCGGAAAGCATTACATACGCACGAAGATACTAGAAGGAATCAAGAGGCAAGAGAACGAAGAGATCGCGAACTGGTTAAAGAATGCTAGAACGAAGCACCGGTACAAATATGGGAACGAACGACGCTGAAAGCTGGGAACGAAGGAATCTTCTGGAATGGAGGCCTCCGGATAATCGAAACGGAAATCAACTCATGGAATACTCCGGACGGGTAAGAAAAGAATCGCACGATTGGAAACAATTTCAGAGGGTAACATCGAGCTAGCATCGTGATTCTCCAGGAGAACGGACAAGATTTAGAGGAAAACTCTTCTTTGGTCTTCAAATGTTGGGAAAGACGATGAGGAACACCACCAAAGTTGTTGAGATACTCCGAGAGAATAAAAAGCGAAGAGGTTGAGCCAAAAATGAAAGACTTTGACATCTATCTTGGAATTCATACTTACGTCATACTTTGAAAAGAATTTGAGAATAACTCCGGGAAAATCAGAAGAGTCAGGTAAGATCCTAGGGAAAGACATGTGGGTTAGGGCCCACTGAAAAGAAACACCGTTGGAAAGGATTGTTTGAATGAGAAAAGATGCATCAGAATGATTGAAAGACTTGAATGAGGTGACAACCTTGAAATAATTGAATGCAAACACGAAACTTCTGAGATATTTTGAGCACTCCGGAATGATAAAATGACGAGAGGCGAACGACCAAGGGGAACATTTGAGTTGATGAAAAGAATATGATCAACAACGGAAAACTTGAATTGGATCCAGTGGAAAGAAAACGAGACGAATAATGATTAGCTAGACGAGAATTCACCAATTGAGACAATTGAGGAAAGACCGAAGAGGCTCTGCACGAATGAAATTGATGCTCGAATAGGGGCTCATACTCCGAGAATAAAAGGGTGGGAGGGCAGGAAAACACAAGCAACTTGGAATGGGGAACCGACGAATAAATTGAGTGGAAAAGCACCGGTTGAAATGATTGAGGAAAGAAAGCAAAGGCTTCGTAGGAGTAGGATGGATACTCGATTACGGAGTGGGCCTCGAGAAGAAAAATGATGGGCGGATGGGAAAAAGAAAGACAACCTCATACGGGGAACAACGTCGTTGAGAAAGAACTGTGGACTGATCCCACAAAAGATGAAGAGAATCGAATCATCTCGACGAGAAATGCACCAGATGAAAAGAGCTGACATCGCAATGAACGAAAACTAACTGCGTGATCCTAAAAGAAAATTAAAGGAGAAGAGGAGTAGTTCAAAACACCTACGACAAGATTCCTTACCAGAGCGACGAAGGGACTGAGGAGTAAAAAGAATTCCTACTCTCCGATATAACTAGGCTCCAATTTTTTTCTTCTAGACTCAACAACGGCCAAACTATACGATCAAACAAGGGGGATCCTATGGTCGGTCGAGGCTCTGATACCAACTTGTCACGCCCAATATGCGATACTATCTTAAACAGACTCGAAGGTCCCACCAAGGATAGAACCACATATTGACACGCTTTTGAAAGGTGGATATCATTACATCAACATTACATAAAAGGTGGGGATACATAAAAGGCATACAAATGCCGCAAGAATACATCATTACATCATAAATAGAACAAAATCCGACTACTGATGAATCACAAACAAAAGCTCAAACGACATCCACCTGCTAGCCCAGGCCGCCGACCAGGAACCTATCCCACGAACAAAGAAGAAGCGGAACAAGAACTCCAAAACCATAAACATCGCTCTCGCGTCATGATCATCGCATTACTTGTACCTGCAACTGGTGGTGTACTAATCTGTGAGCCACGAGGTCTCAGCAATCCCATTACCATGGGTATCAAGACTAGCAAAGCTTAATGGGTATGGAAGGGGTAAAGTGGTGAGGTTGCAACAACGACTAAGAAATTTATGGTGGCTAACTTATGAATACAAGAGTAAGATGAGAAACTATGCAAATGGTTGCAAACTAGAAATGAGCAAGAAGTGCTCCTGAACTACTTATGGTCAAACATAACTCAACTGTGTTCCCTTCTCGAACTTCCCTGAAAAGAGACCATCATGGTTACAAAATGCAGTTGGTGTATTTTAAATTGAGTATACTTTAAGTATTCTACAACCAGATATTAACAAATTCCCATCTGCCACATAACCGCGGGCATGGCTATCGAAACTTTAAACCCTGCAGGGGTGTTCCAACTTAGCCCATGACAAGCTCACGATCCACGGAGACAATCCTCCATCGCGGGAGACCTGATCAGACTCAGAATCCCGGTGCACAAGACATTTTGACAATGGTAAAACAAAACCAGCAAGACCGCCCGAATGTGCCAACAAATCCTGATAGGAGTAGCGCATATCTCGTTCTCAGGGCACACCGGATGAGACATCTTACGAGTAAAACCTGTTGGGGAATGTAGTAATTTCAAAAAAATTCCTACGCACACGCAAGATCATGGTGATGCATAGCAACGAGAGGGGAGAGTACTGTCTATGTACCATTGTAGACCGTAAGCGGAAGAGTTATGACAACGCAATTGATGTAGTCGTACGTCTTCACGATCGACCGATCCTAGTACTGAAAGTACGACACCTCCGTGATCTGCACACGTTCGGCCCGGTGCCATCCCACGAACTCACGATCCAGCAGAGTGTCAAGGGAGAGCTTCGTCAGCACGACGGGGTGATGACGGTGATGATGATGCTACCAAAACAGGGCTTCGCCTAAGCACCGCTACGATATGACCGAGGTGGATTATGGTGGAGGGGGCACCGCACACGGCTAAGAGATCAATGATCAACTTGTGTGTCTATGGGGTGCCCCCTCCCCTGTATATAAAGGAGTGGAGGTGGGAGGGCCAACCCTCTACTATGGCGTGCCCTGGGGAGTCCTCGCACCGGGAGTAGGATTCCCCCCTTTCCAAGTAGTAGGAGTAGGAGAGAAGGAAGGGGAAGAGAGAAGAGAAGGAAGGAGGGGGCGTCGCCCCTCCCTCTAGTACAATTCGTACTAGGACTTGGGGGGAGCACGACCTATCCTAGGCAGTCCCTCTCTCTCCCTAAAGCCAAATAAGGCCCATATACTCCTTGGCGAATTCCCGTAACTCTCCTGTACTCCGATAAATACCCGAACCACTCAGAACCTTTCTGATGTCTGAATATAGCCTTCCAATATATTGATCTTTACGTCTCGATCATTTTGAGACTCCTCATCATGTCCCCGATATCATCTGGGACTCCGAACAAACTTCGGTCATCAAATCACATAACTCATAATACAAATCGTCACAGAACGTTAAGCGTGTGGACCCTACGGGTTCGAGAACTATGTAGACATGACCGAGACTCATCTCCGGTCAATAACCAATAGAGGAACCTGGATGCTCATAATGGATCCTACATATTCTATGAAGATCTTTATCGGTCAAATCGCATAACAACATACCTTGTTCTCTTTGTCATCGGTATGTTACTTGCCCGAGATTCGATCCTCGGTATCATCATACCTAGTTCAATCTCGTTACCGGCATGTCTCTTTACTCGTTCCGTAATGCATCATACCGCAACTAACTCATTAGTCACATTGCTTGCAAGGCTCATAGTGATGTACAATACTAAGAGGGCCCAGATATTCCTCTCCGATGGACGGAGTGACAAATCCTAATCTCGATCTATCCCAACTCAACAAACACCATCGGAGACACTTGTAGAGCATCTTTATAATCACCCAGTTACATTGTGACGTTTGATAGCACACAAGGTGTTCCTCCAGTATTCGGGAGTTGCATAATCTCATAGTCGGAGGAACATGTATAAGTCATGAAGAAAGCGGTAGCAATAAAACTGAACGATCATTATGCTAAGCTAATGGATGGGTCTTGTCCATCACATCATTCTCTAATGATGTGATCCCATTCGTCAAATGACATCACATGTCCATGGCTAGGAAACTTAACCATCTTTGATTAACGAGCTAGTCAAGTAGAGGCATACTAGGGACACTCTGTTTGTCTATGTATTCACACATGTACTATGTTTCTGGTTAATACAATTCTAGCATGAATAATAAATATTTATGATGATATAAGGAAATCTAAATAGAAACTTTATTATTTCCTCTAGGGCATATTTCCTTCAGTCTCCCACTTGCACTAGAGTCAATAATCTAGTTCACATCGCCATGTGATTTAACACCAATAGTTCACATCACCATGTGATTAACACCCATAGTGCACATCGTCATGTGGCCAACATCCAAAGGGTTTTCTGAGTCAATAATCTAGTTCACACCGCTATGTGATTAACACCCAAAGAATGATCATGTTTTGCTTGTGAGAGAAATTTAGTCAACGGGTCTGCCACATTCAGAGCCGTATGTATTTTGCAAATTTTCTATCTCTACAATGCTTTGCACGTAGCTACGCTAGCTAATTGCTCCTACTTTCGATATGTGTCTAGATCGAGACTTAGAGTCATCCAGATCGGTGTCAAAGCTTGCATCAATGTAACTCCTTACGACAAACTCTTTGTCACCTCCATAACCGAGAAACATTTCCTTATTCCAGTAAGGATATTTTTGACCGCTGTCCAGTGATCCACTCCTGGATCACTATTGTACCCCCTTGCCAAACTTATGGTGAGGTACATTATAGGTCTGGTACACAACATAGCATACTTTATATAACCTATGACTGAGGCATAGGGAATGACTTTTCATTCTCTTTCTAATTTTTGCCGTGGTCGGGTTTTGAGTCTTTACTCAACTTCACACCTTACAACACATGCAAGTACTCCTTCTTTGACTTTTCATTTTGAACTACTTCAAAATCTTGTCAAGGTATGTACTCATTGAAAATATATCAAGCGTCTTGATCTATCTCTATAGATCTCAATGCTCAATATGTAAGTAGCTTCATCAAGGTCTTTCTTTGAAAAACTCTTTTCAAACACTCCTTTATGCTTTCTAGAAAATTCTACATTATTTCCGATCAACAATATGTCATTCACATATACTTATCAGAAATGTTGTAGTGCTCCCACTCACTTTCTTGTAAATACAGGCTTCACCGCAAGTCTGTATAAAACCATATGCTTTGATCACACTATCAAAGCATATATTCCAACACGAGAGGCTTGCACCAGTCCATAAATGGATCGCTGGAGCTTGCACACTTTGTTAGCACCTTGTGAATCGACAAAACCTTCTGTTTGCATCATATAAAACTCTTCTTTAAGATATCCATTAAGGAATGCAATTTTGACATCCATTTGCCAAATTTCATAATCATAAAATTCGGCAATTACTAACATGATTCGGACGGACTTAAGCATCGCTACGGGTGAGAAGGTCTCATCATAGTCAACTCCTTGAACTTGTCAAAAACCTTTTTTGACAATTCGAGCTTTGTAGATAGTAACACTACTATTAGCGTCCGTCTTCCTCTTGAAGATCCATTTATTCTCAATGGCTTGCCGATCATCGGGAATGTCAATCAAAGTCCATACTTTGATCTCATACATGGATCCCATCTCTGATTTCATGGCCTTAAGCCATTTCACGGAATCTGGGCTCATCATCGCTTCCTCATAGTTCGTAGGTTCGTCATGGTCAAGTAATATGACCTCCAGAACAGGATTACCGTACTACTCTGGTCCGAATCTTACTCCAGTTGACCTACGAGGTTCGGTAGTAACTTGATCAAAAGTTTCATGATCATCCTCATTAGCTTCCTCACTAATTGGTGTAGGAATCACTGGAACTAATTTCTGTGATTAACTACTTTCCAATTCGGGAGAAGGTACAATTACCTCATCGAGTTCTACTTTCCTCCCACTCACTTCTTAGCAACGAATATCTTGCCTTCGGATCTATGATAGAAGGGGTACCCAACAGTCTCCTTTGGGGTATCCTATGAAGACACATTTCTCTGATTTGGGTTCGAGCTTATCAGTTTGAAGCTTTTTCACATAAGCATCGCAGCCCCAAACTTTAAGAAATGACAACTTTGTTTTCTTGCCAAACCATAGTTCATATGGTGTCATCTCAACGAATTTAGATGGTGCCCTATTTAACGTGAATGTAGCTGTCTCTAATGCATAACCCTAAAACGATAGTGGTAAATCGGTAAGAGACATCATAGATCGCACTATATCCAATAAAGTACGGTTATGACGTTCGGACACACCATTATGCTATGGTGTTACAGGTGGCATGAATTTGTGAAACTATTCCACATTGTTTTAGTTGAAGACCAAACTCGTAACTCAAATATACGTCTGCGCGATCAGATCGTAGAAACTTTATTTTCTTGTTATGATGATTTTCCACTTCACTCTGAAATTCTTTGAACTTTTCACATGTTTCAGACTTATGTTTCATCAAGTAGATATACCCATATCTGCTTAAATCATCCATGAAGGTCAGAAAATAATGATACCCGCCGCGAGCCTCAACACTCATCGGACCACATACATCAGTATGTCTTATTTCCAATAAGTCAGTTGCTCTCTCCATTGTTCCGGAGAACGGAGTCTTAGTCATCTTGCCCATGAGGCATGGTTCACAAGCATCAAGTGATTCATAATCAAGTGATTCCAAAAGCCCATCAGCATGGAGTTTCTTCATGCGCTTTACACCAATATGACCTAAACGATAGTGCCACAAATAAGTTGCACTATCATTATTAACTTTGCATCTTTCGGCATCAATATTATGAATATGTTATCACTACGATTGAGATTCAGTAAACCATTCACCTTGGGTGTATGACCACAGAAGGTTTTATTCATGTAAATAGAACAACAATTATTCTTTGACTTAAATGAATAACCGTATTGCAATAAACATGATCCAATCATAGTTATGCTGAACGCAAACACCAAATAACATTTATGTTAGGTTCAACACTAATCCTGAAGGTAAAGGGAGTGTGCGATGGTGATCTTATCAACCTTGGAATCATTTCCAACACACATCATCACCTCGCCCATAACTAGTCTCTGTTTATTTTGCAACTCCCGTTTCGAGTTACTACTCTTAGTAACTGAACCACTATCAAATACTGAGGTGTTGTTATAAACACTAGTAAAGTACACATCAATAACATGTATATCAAATATATACTTTTGTTCACTTTGCCATCCTTCTTATCCGCCATGTATCTAGGGCAGTTCCACTTCTAGTGACCATTTCCTTTGTAGTAGAAGCACTCAGTTCCAGGCTTGGGTCTAGCTTTGAGCTTCTTCATGGGAGCAGCAACTTGCTTGCTATCCTTCTTTGAAGTTCCTCTTTCTTTCCCTTTGCCCTTTTCCTTCAAACTAGTGGTCTTGTTAACCATCAACACTTGATCCTATTTCTTGATTTCTTCCTTCACTGATTTCAGCATCGCGAAGAGCTTGGGAATTACTTTCGTTATCCCTTGCATATTATAGTTCATCACTAAGTTCTAATAACTTGGTGATAGTGACTAGAGAACTTTGTCAATTACTATTTTATCTAGAAGATTAACTCCCACTTGATTCAAGCAATTTTAGTACCCAGACAATCTGAGCACATGCTCACTAGTTAAGCTATTCTCCTCCATCTTGTAGGCAAAGTACTGTCAGAGGCCTTCTACCTCTCGACACGGGCATGATTATGAAATACCAATTTGAACTCTTAGAACATCTTATATGCTCTCTGGCGTTCAAACTGTTTTTGAAGTCCCGGTTCAAAGCTGTAAAGCATGGTGCAATAAACTATCAAGTAGTCATCATACTGAACTTTACCAAACATTCATAACGTCTGTATCTGCTCCTGCAATAGGTTCGTCACCTAGTGGTGCATCAAGGACATAATTCTTCTGTGCAGGAATGAGGATAATCCTCAGATCACAGACCCAGTCCGCATCATTGCTACTATGATCTTTCAACATAATTTTTCTCTAGGAACATATCAAAAATAAACAGGGAGCTACATCGCGAGCTATTGATCTACAACATAGTTATGCAAATACTATCAGGACTAAGTTCATGATAAATTAAAGTTCAATTAATCATATTACTTAAGAACTCCCACTTAGATAGATATCCCTCTAGTCATCTAATTGATCACGTGATCCAAATCAACTAAACCATGTCCGATCATCATGTGAGATGGAGTAGTTTTCAATGGTGAACATCACTATGTTGATCATATCTACTACATGATTCACGCTCGACCTTTTGGTCTCCAGTGTTCTGAGGCCATATTTGCATATGCTAGGCACGTCAAGTTTAACCCGAGTATTCCGCGTGTGCAAAACTGGCTTGCACCCGTTGTATGTGAACGTAGAGCTTATCACACCCGATCATCACATGGTGTCTCGGCACGACAAACTTTCGCAACGGTGCATACTCAGGGAGAACACTTGTACCTTGAAATTTAGTGAGAGATCATCTTATAATGCTACCGTCGATCTAAGCAAAATAAGATGCATAAAGGATAAACATCACATGCAATCAGTATAAGTGATATGATATAGCAATCATCATCTTGTGCCTTTGATCTCCATCTCCAAAGCACCGTCATGATCACCATTGTCGCTGGCACAACACCTTGATCTCCATCATAGCATCGTTGTCGTCTCACCAACTATTGCTTCTACGACTATCGCTACCGCTTAGTGATAAAGTAAAGCAATTACTTGGCGATTGCATTTCATACAATAAAGTGACAACCATATGGCTCCTGCCAGTTGCCGATATCTCTGTTACAAAACATGATCATCTCATACAATAAAATTTAGCATCTTGTCTTGACCATATCACATCACAACATGCTCTGCAAAAATAAGTTAGATGTCCTCTACTTTGTTGTTGCAAGTTTTACATGGCTGCTACGGGCCGAGCAAGAATCGTTCTTACCTACACATCAAAAACCACAACATAGTATAGTGATTGCTTTTTGATCTTCAGAAAGAACCCTGTTCATTGAATCCGATTCAACTAAAGTTGGAGAAACAAACACCCACTAGCCACCTGTGTGTGAAGCACGTCGGTAGAACCAGTCTCGCGTAAGCGTATGCGTAATGTTGGTCTGAGCCGCTTCATCCAACAATACCACTGAATCAAGAATCAACTAGTGACGGCAAGCAATATGTATATACCCACGCCCACAACTCCTTTGTGTTCTACTCGTGCATATAACATCTACGCATAGACCTGGCTCGGATGCCACTGTTGGGGAACGTAGTAATTTCAAAAAAATTCCTATGCACACGCAAGATCATGCTGATGCATAGCAACGAGAGGGGAGAGTAGTGTATACATACCCTCGTAGACAGTAAGCGGAAGCGTTATGACAACGCGGTTGATGTAGTCATACGTCTTCACGATCGACCGATCCTAGTACTGAAAGTACGGCACCTTCGCGATCTGCACACGTTCGGCCCAGTGACATCCCATGAACTCACGATCCAGCAGAGTGTCAAGGGAGAGCTTCGTCAGCACGACGGCGTGATGACGGTGATGATGATGCTACCGGAATAGGGCTTCGCCTAAGCACCGCTATGATATGACCGAGGTGGATTATGTTGGAGGGGGCACCACACATGGCTAAGAGATCAATGATCAACTTGTGTGTCTATGGGGTGCCCCCTCCCCCGTATATAAATGAGCGCAGGAGGGTGAGGGCCGTCCCTATACTATGGCGCACCCTGGGGAGTCCTCCTCCCACCGGGAGTAGGATTCCCCCCTTTCCAAGTAGTAGGAGTAGGAGAGAAGGAAGGGGAAGAGAGAAGAGAAGGAAGGAGGGGGTGCCGCCCCTCCCCCTAGTCCAATTCGGACTAGGACTTGGGGGCGCGTGGCCTGCCCTAGGCAGTCCCCTCTCTCTCCCCTAAAGCCCAATAAGGCCCATATACTCCCCGACGAATTCCCGTAACTCTCCGGTACTCCGATAAATACCCGAACCACTCAGAACCTTTACGATGTCATAATATAGCCTTCAAATATATTGATCTTTACGTCTCAATCATTTCGAGACTCCTCGTCATGTCCCCGATCTCATTCGGGACTCCGAAGAAACTTCTTTCATCAAATCACATAACTCATAATACAAATCGTCACAGAACTTTAAGCGTGCGGACCCTACGGGTTCGAGAACTATGTAGACATGACCGAGACTCATCTCCGGTCAATAACCAATAGCGGAACTTGGATGCTCATATCGGTTCCAACATATTTTATGAAGATCTTTATCGGTCAAAATGCATAACAACATACGTTGTTCCCTTTGTCATCGGTATGTTACTTGCCCGAGATTCGATCGTCGGTATCATCATACCTAGTTCAATCTCGTTACCGGCATGTCTCTTTACTCGTTTTGTAATGCATCATCCCGCAACTAACTCATTACTCACATTGCTTGCAAGGCACATAGTGATGTACATTACCGAGAGGGCCAGAGATACCTCTCCGATAGATGGAGTGACAAATCCTAATCTCGAACTATCCCAACTCAACAAACACCATCGGAGACACCTGTAGAGCATCTTTATAATCACCCAGTTACATTGTGACGTTTGATAGCACATAAGGTGTTCCTCCGGTATTCGAGAGTTGCATAATCTCATAGTCAGAGGAACATGTATAAGTCATGAAGAAAGAAGTAGCAATAAAACTGAACAATCATTATGCTAAGCTAACGGATGGGTCTTGTCCATCACATCATTCTCTAATGATGTGATCCCATTCATCAAATGACAACACATGTCCATGGCTAGGAAACTTAACCATCTTTGATTAACGAGCTAGTCAAGTAGAGGCATACTAGGGACACTCTGTTTGTCTATGTATTCACATATGTACTAAGTTTCCGGTTAGTGCAATTCTAGCATGAATAATAAACATTTATCATGATATAAGGAAATATAAATAACAACTTTATTATTGCCTCTAGGTCATATTTCCTTCAAAACCAACCCTCAAGTTTCCCCGAGGTGGCCCCGCAGTCCACTCGGTTCGAACCAACACTCAAGCGAGCACTAGCCTGGGGGGGGTGGGCTAATAAAAATCCATGTGATGTAGGGTAGAACCCTAATCACCCGATCTTTCACGAAAGGAGCGGATCCCGCGAAGAACACGAGGAACACGAGAGGGAAAAGAGGGAAAACACAAGGGGAAACACAAGAGGAAACACTAAACCAACACGAATAGGTCACACATGTGCTAGATCCTCGAGTACATAAGGAAAGATACATGATCCATGTACAACTAAGGACGATACAAGGGTAGCCGGTCTTCTCCGTGAGGAGGTCTTGAGTTCTTCCCTAAAAGGGGTCTTGAATCCGCTTGGGGGATCTTCTACGGTGGAGGCTCGAATCTTCATGGAGAAGTAACCAAGTGGATGAGCAAAGCTCTCACACAAACATGAGCTAGTCCTTTGCTAACACTAGAAAGTTGGACGAGGTGGAGTATATATAGTCTTAGTGCAAAAGAGGGGGGTGAAGGGGTACATGGGCTGCGGCCCAACACGAAACAGCGCACAGGCGTCGGACGTCCGGAGGTCACCGGTCGCCCGAAGGCTCGTGAGAGTCCGGACGTCCGGTGCCTGTTGGACGTCCGGACGGGGTCGGACGTCCGGAGCCTGGAGGTCGTCGGTCGTCCCTAGCGCTTTGGAAGTCCATAGTTTTGGCTCGGGTGTGGAAGCGTCGGTCGTCCGGAGGGGGCCGAACGTCCGGAGCCTGGAGGTCGTTGGACGTCCGGGGTCTGTCGGTCGTCCGGAGCCTGGGGACTTCGAGCAGTTCTTCTTCTTGTCCCATGAACTTGGCATCCTCACCGTCTTGTCCATTGAGTGTAGTTGGTCCGTGGCTTTCCTCCAAGTACCTGATCACGCATAGGGTTTCCAATTGAGGTAGTAGCCAATTCTCATGCATGGAAAGTCGAAGTTCGGAGAGGAGTGAGTTCACCTTATCTTTGATAGCCTTGGCTCGGGCTCTTTCCATTGGTCCAAGTGGTGACGCTGGAGGTGTAGGTGCGTCCATGTGGATGATCGTGGGATGCTCCGCATCATCTTCCCTCCCTTGGGGAAGATCCGTCCTCGGATCAAATTCTTCATCACCATTGTACGGGGGTAGATCTTTGACGTTGAAAATGTTGCTCATGTCGTACTTGTCGCATGGGAGGTCGATCTTGTATGCGTATTCGGCGATCGGTAGGCATGTTTGCAAGATTTCTCTACAAAATAGATGTGTAATATGTGAAGTATCATCTATCTTGTGGCAAGATATGAAATGAGCCTTGGTGGCGAATCGGTTCACAACAACAAACACGGAATCCTTTCCATTCCTATTTCTGGGCAAACCACGCACTAAATTCTGACTAAAATCCTCCCATGGTTGATATGGAGTTGGAAGTGGCATGTAAAAGCCAAGAGATTGGACTTTGCACTTAGCTCGGCGACATGTAGAGTATTGGTTGGTGAAGCGGTTGACGTCGTGAAGCATCATTGGACAAAAAGAGTGCTTGGAGAGCGTAGCAAGTGTCTTGTCGTGTCCAAAGTGGATGAGTAGTTGAACTTGCCATTGGATCTTCGTAGGTTCCTCGGGGTGGACGCGGTAGGGAACCTTGTTAGGAAGGGGCGCTCCGGGGATGATGTCGATTTGGTGCTTAAGGCCTCTTAGAGGAGGTGGACCCAGAGGTAGCTCGTCGGTGAAAACGTCTTGAAATTCCTGCAAAAAGAGAAGATAACACTAAAGGTAGAGTGTGAGAGGTGTTAGCTTTTGGTGCCTCATCGTGGCACGAAAGGTCATAGTGCATGACACTAGATGGGTTCTCACACACTTCTCTCATCTCACGTGTGGTGGCAAATAAAACTAGGTTCTTCTTGTCGCTCATCGTGGAGTCGCTCAATTTGGGCTTGTGGCGCTCACTCTCTTTTTGATGGATCACTCTCTCACTATTATCTCCACGATGAGTGGCTTGCTTGTCGGCGATCACTTGGCTTGGAGACATGGGGCGAAGTACGTACTCCTTTCCCTTCATCCTAAAGATGTAGTGGTTCGTTCGGCCGTTGTGGATCACACCTCTATGAAATTGCCATGGGCGTCCAAGGAGAAGGTGGCAAACGGTCATTGGAACGACATCACACTCCAAAGTGTCTTCATAGGCGCCAATTTTGAAGGAGACTTGTACTTGATGCTCAACTTGGACAGTGCCAGAGTTGCTAAGCCATTGAACTTTGTAGGGATGTGGGTGCTTCGTCTTGGGCAATTGGAGCTTGGAGCAAAGTTCTTCACTTGCGAGGTTATGACAACTCCCTCCATCGATGATGACCTTGACGGATCTTCCATTGATGCCGGCCTTGGTATGAAATATGTGGCATCTTTGGTCTTCTTCTTGTTGATGATGATGAAGAGTCAAGACCTTGGAGACAACGAGAGCGGGACTTGAATCTTCATCATAAAAGACTTGATCTTCTTCTTCATCGGTCATGCGCCGGTGCATTGCCACTTGCTCAAGAGCTTTCATCTCCTCTTCACTCATGGAGTCATGGGTTCCGTCATTGTCGAGTATCATGGTGTGCTTGTTTTTATGTTCAAATGACTTGTGGCCTCAACCGCCGCATGTGAAGCATTTGAAGGAACTTGTCTTGACGGTCTCATCGGTTGGGGTAGGTGATGATGAAGCTCTTAGCTTGAAGTTGCTTGTAGAAGGTGGATGACTCGGGGTAGTCGAAGATGTTGGAGTTGTTGAAGCTTGATTGTTGGAGAGGCCGTATGTCTTGGAAGAGAACTTGGCATAATTGAAGTCATCTTGCACTTGACATTCCACTTTGGTAGCTTGATGCACTAGCTCGATGAGGTTCGAGTATGGCTGGAAGTTGGCGATCTTCTTGATGGGATGGTTGAGTCCATTCAAGAAACGTGCCATAGTTTGCTCATCATCTTTCGTGACATTGGCTCATATCATGGCAATCTCCATCTCCTTGTAGTACTCTTCAACGCTCTTGGTTCCTTGCTTGAGTAGTTGGGGTTTCTTGAAGAGGTCGCGGTTGTAGTAGGTAGGCATGAAGCGTGCTCTCATGACATCCTTCATTTGCGCCCACGTAGTGATGGGTGGTTCACCTCTTGCCTCTTGGCGCTCGATAACTTGTTCCCACCAAATGAGGACATAGTCTTGGAACTCAAGGGATGCCATCGCGATCTTCTTCTCTTCTTCATAGTTGTGCAAACGGAAGATTTTCTCGACCTTCAATGCCCATGAAAGGTACTCTTCGGGATCGTTGCTTCCGTTGAACTTGGGCATGGTGAACTTGATCTTGCCATAGCGTTGCTCTTCATTTTGTTGGGGTCGGGGATGATGACGCCCATGTTGTTGATGATTGTCAAGCTCGTGTTGCTCGATCTTGGTGAGGAGGGTTGTCAACCTCATGTTGCTCTTGTCGTTGATGATTTCCATTGTCTTCATGCGCTTGATGACCTTGATGTTCTTGGCGAGCTTGTGGAGGATGTTGTCGAGCTCGAGGAGGAACTTGAGGAACTTGACGATGCACGCGAGCTTGAAATCTTCGTTCTTGAATTTCTTCGTGAAGTGCTTCTTCATGTTCACGAGCTTGTTGGCCTCGGTCGGCTACGGCTCGACTTGAATCTCGGAGGGCTTGTTGCGCCGCAAGTGCTTGAGCTTCACGGAGTTGTTGTTCTTGGCGTTGTGCCTCGGCATCTTGTGCAACTTGGTGTAAATGCGCTCGCTCTTCCTCTTCATGTTGGTGTTGGCGTTTCCGTTCTCGGGCTAGCGCAAAAGCCTCTTGGGTTTTACATCGTCGAAGCTATTGAGATTCGGTGTCACGTAGAGGATTGAGGCTTGCTTGACGATCATTGCGTGTAACTCGGTGTAGAGTGTTCGATGTCGGTGTACTTGAGCTAGAGAGGGTGAAGTCGGAGTGTCGACTTGAGCGAGCCCTTCTTGATGAAGAAGAAGTGGGAGAAGAGCGGTTGAGCAACAAAGCGCGAATTTCGTCCATCCGTGCGTCATTCTCTTGCTTCTGATCTTCAAGCTTGTGGTCGAAGTAGTCCCTTGTACGTTGCTCGGGGAGTTGCAAGTCGGCGGCGAGGTTGTCGATGCGTTCACGCATGGCTTATTGCTCTTGATGCAAAGCATGTTGTGCACCAAAGAGGTGACTCTTGGTGACGTAGGAGTTCATGTCATCATCGTGCTCAATGAAGAGTGGGTTGGTAGAAGTACTTGGCCTATCCATCATTCCAAGACAAATGTGAGTGGTAGAAAGAGAAGAATGAATACCAAATGTACCTTGACCGAAGTTGAAAGTGGATCGATGATCACTCCAATGTAGGACAAGGAAATAACACAATTGGTACTAGCTCTTGTCGGTTTCTCACACCTACACAAGTAAAATCTTATGGTGGAGCTTGGTTAGGATGGTGGCACAAAATTTGATGCAATTGTAAGTGAGCTTCAATAATGTTGGAAAAGATTCGCAAGATGCAATGTAACAAGTAGGCCAAGCATCTAAGGTACACGGAAACACACACGCAAAAAGATAAGTGGGGTTGTGCAACCAAGGGTGAGCCAAAATGTGGAATCCACAAAAATGCTCTTGTCGCACAACACTAGAGAGACGCTAGCACGATTGCACAATAGGTAGATACAAAGAACTTGTGCACAACCTACTTAGAAAAAATGCAACGACTTCTATCCCAAGTATGCTCTATGCAAGGTGTTTTTATGATATTATCCAAGATGATCTAGTATGACAATCTTAATATTGTATGATGCTATGGTTCTTGCCTAAAAGCTCTTTGCTTATCTTTCCTCTTTGCTTAAAAGCTTGTATGGCTCTTTGATGTTTGAGCTCTTTTCTCATGCAATGCATGACGAACCAAGGTAGCAATTGTGTGTGCGATGACAACTTTGTGACACAAGAGATGATACCAATATATGCAACAATGATGTATGTATGCTATTGGAAGTATGATCACTAATGTGCACACGTCTCGTTGCCAGCAATACTCAATGGCTAGTCTCGATGGGTAAGAAACGCAAAGGAGTAAGGATATGATGGCTATCAATGTAATGGCAAGAGTGATATGTCCAATACTAAGACGAGGTTACCGTTCTTGCTTATGGTATGGTGTCAAAAAGGTAGCACGAATACCAAGATGTAGTCAATGTTGTTGTTGATGACGCGTCCGTGGCAAAGATGAGCGGCGGTGATGTTGATGTCGAACCGTACCTAGATAGCAGAAACACAAAAGGATATGGAACCGCAACTCAAATTCTCAAAGCTCGAAGTGGCAACACATGTCGTACTGCGAGACGGGTAAGAAATGGTGGTGGTATGCGGAAGTGGTGATGGTGTATAGGTGGTAGGAGTGCGTATGCAGAATTGTGGGGCGGTGGTGGTGCAAAACTGAAAGAAATTCAGTTTCGTCAGGGTTCGTCGGACGTCCGGGCTCTGTCGATCGTCCGATCATCGGACGTCTGGGCTGGGTCGGACATTCGGTGCCTGGGTGAATTTCGGGCACGGGATGAACTTCACATGTTTGTGATGGGGATGACGAAAAGGGTCAAAACCGGTGGATTTTGTGGATGGAACGGGGGGAGGGGGGAAAAGCTAGATCAACTCAAACAAAGCAAATCCACGGATCCAAACCAACAAAATCTCAACACACGAACAAATCACAAAAAAGTTTGGGGCTATTTTTGTGGGGAATTTTTCGAATTAGGACGAAAAACAACAAAACAAGGCTAGAAACACAACGGGGAGGCTCCGAAATCGTGATCAACGTGGCTCTGATACCAAGATGATGTAGGGTAGAACCCTAATCGCCCGATCTTTCACGAAAGGAACGGATCCCGCGAAGAACACGAGGAACACGAGGGGGAAAACACAAGGGGAAACACAAGAGGAAACACTAAACCAACACGAATAAGTCACACATGTGCTAGATCCTTGAGTACATAAGGAAAGATACACGATCAATTAAGGACGATACAAGGGTAGCCGGTCTTCTCCGTGAGGAGGTCTTGAGTTATTCCCTAAAAGGGGTCTTTAATCCGCTTGGGGGATCTTCTCCGGTGGAGGCTCGGATCTCCATGGAGAAGGTAACCAAGTGGATGAGCAAAGCTTTCACACAAACATGAGCTAATCCTTTGCTAACCCTAGAAAGTTGGACGAGGTGGAGTATATATAGTCTTAGTGCCAAAGAGGGGGCAAAGGGGTACATGGGCTGCGGCCCAACACGAAACAACAGACAGGCATCGGACGTCCGGAGGTCACTGGTCGTCCGGAGGCTCGCGAGGGTCCGGACGTTCGGTGCCTGTCGGACATCCGTAGATTCGCCTCGGGTGGACTTTGGTTCGACATCCGGACGGGGTCGGACGTCTGGAGCCTGGAGGTCATCGGTCATCCGTAGCGCTTCGAAAGTCCGTAGTTTTGGCTCGGGTGTGGAAGCGTCGGTCGTCCAGAGGGGGCCGGACGTCTGGAGCCTGGAGGTCGTCGGACGTCCGGAGCCTCGGGACTTCGAGCAGTTCTTCTTCTTGTCCCGTGAACTTGGCATCCTCACCGTCCGTTGAGTGTAGTTGGTCCGTGGCTTTCCTCCAAGTACCTGATCTCGCATAGGGTTTCCACTTGAGGTAGTAGCCAATTCTCATGCATGGAAACTGGAAGTTCAGAGAGGAGTGAGTTCACCTTATCTTTGATAGCCTTCACTGGGGCTCTTGTCATTGGTCCAAGTGGTGACGTTGGAGGTGTAGGTGCTTCCATGGGGATGATCGTGGGATGCTCCGCATCACCATGGGGGCCGGCAAGTCCCTATGCAAGTTTAGGTATGGTTAGGCAAATGGTAAACCAACATTGGGCCTTGCTGGAAGAGTTTTATTCAAGGCGAACTATCAAGAGGGTCCCATACCCCTCATCGTGTTAGGGATGCAAAATCAAGGAATATAATGCCGGTATGACGGAAACTAGGGCGGAAAGAGTGGAACAAAACACCAGGCATAAGGCCGAGCCTTCCACCTTCACCAAGTATACAGATGCATTAATTAAATAAGAGATATTGTGATATCCCAACAAAGTTCATGATATCCATGTTACAACATGGAACAACCTGCAACTGCACCTGCAACTAGCAACGCTATAAGAGGGGCTGAGCAAAGCGGTAACATAGCCAAACAACGGTTCGCTAGGAAGGGTGAAAAAGGTTAGAGGCTATCATGGCAATTTGGGAGGCTTGATAACAAGTGGTATGTAGCGCGACATAGTGATAGCATCGAGACAACTAGCATAGCAAAGATAGTAGTGAGATCCAAGGTGATGGTCATCTTGCCTGAAATCCCGCTAGGAAGAAGAACGAGTCCATGAAGAAGATGAAGCCTTGTAGTTGAACGAGTCCTCACAATCGCAACGGAACAGGTACTGTCGAGATGGAGCACAACCGGAAAGAAGCAAACGCATGGTAAACACACAAGACATAAACAAGACATGACGCTCAACCAAGTATGATGCATGATAAGTCTAAATGATTCTACTCATGGCAAGTGATGATGCATACAAGAACAACACATCAAAGCAAGTTTAAATGAGGTCGGAAACAACATTTAACAATTCTGGTAAGTCCTCATATGCAAATTTCGAAATTGGTCCAGATCTGATTAGAACACAATGTTGAAGTTGTTAAACATCAAGTAAAAGTGCACCAAGATGATCTACACGGTCTTCTAGTCAAGTTACATATAAAGTTCTTTTAACTCGGAGCTACGGCCTAGAAGATATGAGCAAAACAAGTTAAATATGGCATTGACGCAAAATGCAAACAACATCAAAAACACTCCGAAACATGGATGCAACAAGGTAACATGAAACTACATGTAAAACTAAGCAAGTTTCATATAGAGCATGCTCAAAATGGAGCAACGGTTCAACACATACACTCACTACAGGGTTCAAACACAATTTGCCCAAAACAGCAACTAAGCACTTTGCAATCAAGGAAACAACCTGCTATAAGAAACATATGAGCAAGAACTTGACATGGACTCAATGTACGGATAACATGCTTCAAAACATCTTTAAGGTTCAGGTTCATAGGCATCAAGATTAATCCAAGATGAGCAAAGAAAAAAGCAACTTAATAACACAGATTATGACAAAACAGAGCATACATGTGAGCACTTGGAGGCATGAAACAAAGATGGTATAGTGCAAGAACATATCAAACAAAAGCATGGCATCAAAGTACAAGTCAAACATGCCAAAACATTATTACTAAACATCTCCATATGAGCCCTAGAACAATGGCAATCAACAAGACAAGACGCAACAAGATATAAGTTGATTCTTGGAATTAGAATAAATCTGGGAATGCAAAACATAACATTATGATGCTGACTTTGGAGGCACATATCAGCAAGCATAGCAACTTAAATAAATATGCAAAAGGCATGGACATGTAGTAGACATGATATACTTCAGCTTAGTCCATGGGACAAGTTCATATGAAGCATGGAGTAACCACAAGGATGTTTTGCAAAATGGAACATGCTATTTGCAGGATGACAGATTTAGCATGATGGCAAGTTGAGAGCAAGAAAGAGACAAGCTAGAGCAAGTTATAATGACAACCAAGGGCATGGCATCAAATTAAACATTACAATGAGAAAATCACATCCAGGCATCATATTCATATGACTCGTGGACTAGTGGGAACCATCCAGATAAGATTGAAAGTTATAACAGTTTCAACAAGTGTAGAACAGCAACATCAACATAGCATGTTTGCAAGCATGGAACATGGGTCATATGAAGTCCAAAATTAGAAAACTTGGCATGTGGACAAATAAATCATATCATACTTCAATTCATATAAAAGGAGCATCACCAAAAGAGGCATAGATTGATCAATATCAAGCTCACAACATGGCATCATGAAGTTAACAGAAAACTGGAACATCATTTAGGCATATTCATGGCAATGAAAACATATTCTACATGACATGTATGAGGCATCAAAAGGCATGGCATGATAGAGCATAACATGGACATCAAAACATGTGAACTAAACATCTCCAGATTATGCACGGAATTGATGGTAGCTTTAACTTAACATAGCATCACAATGTAACAGTTTCAGACTTTGCAAAAATTACTAAGTCTTAGAAATTAGGAACATTAAGTAGCACAATTCTCAAGCTTGTGCTAGTCACCACAATTCTCATAAAAATACATGGATTGCACCACTATCAATATGGCATGAATATGCTCCTATGTAGACATGGTGCACAAAAGATGCACACACAAAGTGCACCGAACAAGACAAAACAGCAAGTTATGATAAGGTCCAGCAGTTTATATCATATAGCACTCTTGCAATAGGGATTAACATGGCATAATGCATCCTAACATGCATGCAAAACACACCATCATGTAGAGCATCACGAGATGAACAAGCACATATCAAGATCATATCATTCGGACACACATGCACATAGTTACAACATGGTGAAGATGCATGCATGATGTTGAAATTCAGGGACTTAGCTGAATTCAGGAAAAAAACAGGGGTGAGCGGTAACTACTATACGACGCGCGGGCGAGGGATAGAGGGGGGTTCCAATCACCTAGGCGAGCGAGCGACGATGCTTGTCGCCCTCGATCCGGAGCGGGCGAGGCCATGCCGGCACTGGCACGAAGGACGGGGAAGGGCCAGTAGGAGGCCATGGGGGCGGCGGTTCCGGTCGGATCCGGGCATATCCGGCCCCGAGGAACCCCTTCCCGACGGAGGCGGGCGAAGAACTCGGCGGCGCGGCGCATGTCGGGTCCAGTGGCGAGGTGCTACAGGGCGGCGCGGGGTCGACCTGGGGAGAGTCTGGCGAGGCGGCGGATGTAGGCGACGGGGGGCAAAGATGCCGTCGATGGGCAAAAGTCGAAGGTGGCGAGACGAGGCGACGCCGCGGAGTCGCGGGAGGCACGGGCGACGGGGCGGATGGCGGCGCTGTGCGGGCGTGCGCGGCTTCGGGTCCGGGGCAGGCCCCGTATGGTCCTGGGCGGGCCGCGCGGGGAAGAAGGTGGGAGATGGGGCGGGACGGCTTTTGAGGTGGGGCTGGGGTTTCCAATTGTGGAGGGGCTAGGCCTTCCTTTTAAAGGCAGGGAGGCTAGGATTAGGGGTTTAGACCGTTTTCGGACCGTTCGATCGTCTTCGGGCGGTCCAGATTGAAGGAGGCTTAGGTAAGTGGTTGGTGGGCTGTGAAGAGGGGTTGGTCTGAGAGGAGAGAAGATAAGAGCGGCCCGGTAACTGTTCCCGGATACCGAAAACATCTGACGTTTAACCGGCTATAATGCTGCTATAGTTATCCGTTGGGGCATCAAATGGACTCCGAACACGATGAAACTTGGCAGGCGGTCTACTGACAACATAACAACACCTCACGCCAACTTTCATCCCATTCCGAGAACATTTTCTGGACAATTTTAAAATAATATTCGAAGGTGTCGCGGGCGCGTGCGAGAGTGTCAAATGGCGAAATGGGCAACGGAGAAAGAGGCCGGATGCAAGTTTCGAAAAACATGCAGATGCAATGCACATGATGACATGGAAAGATGCAACACACAAGCGAATGAGATGGCAAAGACGATGAATAACTAGAAGCCACCTGGCGCATCAGATTCAGAGCGTTACATTCGGGCACCACGCGGTGGCGTGCTTTGATGCGTGCCTCTGTGAGCAAGGCACAAGGAGCAAGGTGCGAGGCGCCAGGCGCGCAAGAGTTTATCACCAAGGCAATCGAAGAGCTTCAAGAGGCACGAGCCATGCGTGGCAAGCGTCGCCCCACACCACCTGGCATAGCCGCGGCCCCTGACACAGGCAGCGAGCTGCGCGTCTGCGTCAACATCCCAGGCCTCAATAGGGATGCTTCATAGGAGGCTACCCCTGCAGCTACGTCCGCATGCCATTTGACCTGCTAAACACGACCACTTCGTACCAGCGCTTCATGTAGGGAGCCTTGGTGGCCCACAAGGTAAGGCGCCGGGCGGTCCTGACAGAGGAGGTACCGGACCCTCGCGAGCCCCTGGACCTCGGCTCGTGAGGAGCGAACTCTGCGATGCGCATCTTCAGCTACCCCAACACTGCTACAACGGTGGTGTCAGGTGACTTTTTGGTTTGTTCAACTAAGGGCGCCCCTCGGGCTACATCATCCTCAGGCTGCTAGGGCCCGACCCAACAGTTGTATCGTTTTTGTGCATGTATTGGAATTGGCCTTGCCTTTATGAATTCCCCAAGTATTTCAACTGCATGTCTGATGCTTCATCACTATGATGTCGCTGCACCCTCGCGAACTGGCCCGCGGCCGCCTCATGATTAAGGACTGGCACGGCGTCTGTGCTTGGCTCCGTCCCTGCAGCGTTGACAAACCCAAGCGACGAGCTCTGTCCCGTAGGCCAGCTCCCATGCGCATCACCTCCCGTGGTCCTTGGTGCCTTGTTCTCGCATGAGCTAGTCACGTGTGGGAAAGTAAGGGCGCGCGACCCGGTTCATACAACCGCAGTTCGGTGCTTCGCCGTAGAGGGAGCCGTGCGCCGACTGTTTTTCCATGGGATCATTGCATGAGAAGACTTTGCATGGCGTCTGTGCTCGGGTCCATCCCTACATCATCGATAAAACCAATGGCTGAGCTCTGTCTGGGGGGTCGGCCCTGTTCACGTCACCTCCTGGGGCATTGGTGTCTGGCCTTCTCATGCAATATCCTTCAGAGGGACATTCGGCGTAGGACCCCCCCATCGCCCCACAGGTGTCTTTAGCGCACCCCGCGCCGCAAAAATCAGGTGCAACTCGCATTAAGATAGGGCCTCCTGAGTCTCGTGCTGGCTCACGAGTGCCCAGATACACCTACTCCAGTTCTGTTGTGCTAGCCACGCGTACGAACGGGGCTGTACATGCCCTGGAGTCTTCCTCCAGAGGGAACTCCCACCCACGCACCAGTGGAAGCCCCACGTTCTGCGCTGGTGGACGACATGGTCGAGGAACGACTATGCCCACGCACCAGTGGAAGCCCCATGCTCCATGTTGGCGGACGATACGGCCGAGATGTGGCTATACCCACGCCATAGTGGAAGCACCATGCTCCGCACTGGTGAATAAACAACTGGGGGCGCCCTAGTGGCCGCACTAACCTTAGGATAGCCTCTCGGCTCTTTGTATGGTCCTATCGCGCAGCTTCCTCCTCGGGAGGTGCGCGCTAGGGGGTTGGACACGGGGGCTACGCCAGGCGAAGCCTAGCGCGTGCCACCCTACCAGGTCTGCTCGCGCCCACAGGTGAAAGCTGGCGAGGAAAGGTGTGGGGGCTCCGGATTGACCTCGCTGTTGCCTATGCTTCCTTCATGAGGGCTGCTCGCACGTCAAGGGGGACCTCCTGTGCATCGCAACTCAGGGACCTCACTAGTCACATAGCCCCTCACCCCTTGGTGCCGTCCTGGTAATTCGGATGCCCCAATGTCGGTTGAGGTATGCGCGGGGCTGGGCCCTGCCGATGCAGAGCACAAAAGCAAACAAGAAGGAAACCTAGCATGAAAAGGAAATTGCAGAGCCCTCACAATTATTACAAGCACAAGTGTTCCGCAAATTCAACAATAAGTTTTTACGCCTCAACGAGGCACGGTAATTGATTACAGGAATAAAATCAGGAAGAAGCACCACCACTGCCTTGGCCATCGCCACCACTCGCCTTGGCCGCCGGAAGCCCGTCGTCATGTCTCCGCTGCCGTCATCATCGCCACCGCAACCTCCACTACCAGAGCCTCGGGGTTGGGGATGCAGAGGAACTTCTTCAATAGGGCGTCTACATGATCCTTCATTGCCTCCGCAGCAGCAGCGCAGGGCTCAAGAGCCACCGAGTGGATCAACGCATCGAGGTTGAAGCTTGGGTCCTGGAGGTTAGAGCATCTCCAGCCGTTCAACCCCCCAGGGCGACGAAAAAGAGCCGTCTGGGGGCGAGCAGACGCTAATTGGCCCCTGGGGGCGACCTAGCTCCCAGTCGTCGGCCCACAGGCCGCCCCGGGTTCGGCGATGTCCGTACAAAATATATGAAAACTCGGTGTTTTTTGCACGTACTCGGCGAAACTTTATTCAAATTTATACAAAAAACATAAAACACATGCAAACTACGCCTAACAACGCCTAAACTACGCCTAGCCGCCACCGCCGTCGCCGTCGCCACCGTCTACATGCCGAGGAGCCTGTAGAAGCGGGTGTAGTGGCCACCGCTGTCATCGTCGCGTGGCTAGCTTGGGCTCGCGCAGTCCCTGCTGCATCCCCGAACCAGGTCGCCGAGGCACGGTGGTGCGCTGGACGGCCCGGCCTCGCCCTCCTCGTCGCTGTCAAGGACGATGACGCCGCCTTCCTCACGACCGCGGCGACGGGCCTGTAGCTCCTCGTATGCCCGACACTGGAGGCGTACCTGCTCCCGGGCGTAGTCCTCCTTCGCCCATTTGATGGAAGACTCATCATTGGGGGCCGCCATCTCGACATGTTCCGGCTTCACCGGGAGCAGCCCAGGCTTGCGGCTTCGGCCTTACCAGGCGGTAGGATC